>NW_027521934.1:0-42958 GCF_052094955.1 Ictidomys tridecemlineatus
GAAACTGCTTTATTGTGTCAAGTTTCAAAGAGCTAGCACAAACCGTGTTTGCTTTAGAGTTCCAAATACATGTATCCCTATAGGAGAAAACAGAGTGAAACCTCAAAATGAAACAGGTTACTGCCAACGAACGGTTTCACCTCGAAGAACGAAATTTGGCGAGCCAAGTGGGATTGGTGTACTGATCATTACCTGAAAGTTTCATCAAGATTGGGTGAAAAAGTGTGTGCTGAGATTTCAGGCAACTCGTAGTTTTTTGGAAGCTTGGCAGGCCCTTTCCATGAAAGTGATTCTCGCCAGTCTCTGCTTAGGGCTACATCAACAGCAAACAAACCATAGAGATAGAACTTGAAACTGCTTTATTGTGTCAAGTTTCAAAGAGCTAGCACAAACCGTGTTTGATTTAGAGTTCCAAATACATGTATCCCTATAGGAGAAAACAGAGTGAAACCTCAAAATGAAACCGGTTACTGCCAACGAACGGTTTCACCTAGAAGAACGAAATTTGGCGAGCCAAGTGGGATTGGTGTACTGATCATTACCTGAAAATTTCATCAAGATTGGGTGAAAAAGTGTGTGCTGAGATTTCAGGCAACTCGTTGTTTTTTGGAAGCTTGGCAGGCCCTTTCCATGAAAGTGATTCTCGCCAGTCTCTCCTTAGGGATACATGAACAGCAAACAAACCATAGAGATAGAACTTGAAACTGCTTTATTGTGTCAAGTTTCAAAGAGCTAGCACAAACCGTGTTTGATTTAGAGTTCCAAATACATGTATCCCTATAGGAGAAAACAGAGTGAAACCTCAAAATGAAACCGGTTACTGCCAATGAACGATTTCACCTAGAAGAACGAAATTTAGCGAGCCAAGTGGGATTGGTGTACTGATCATTACCTGAAAGTTTCATCAAGATTGGGTGAAAAAGTGTGTGCTGAGATTTCAGGCAACTCGTAGTTTTTTGGAAGCTTGGCAGGCCCTTTCCATGAAAGTGATTCTCGCCAGTCTCTGCTTAGGGCTACATCAACAGCAAACAAACCATAGAGATAGAACTTGAAACTGCTTTATTGTGTCAAGTTTCAAAGAGCTAGCACCAACCGTGTTTGATTTAGAGTTCCAAATACATGTATCCCTATAGGAGAAAACAGAGCGAAACCTCAAAATGAAACCGGTTACTGCCAACGAACGGTTTCACCTAGAAGAACGAAATTTGGCGAGCTAAGTGGTATTGGTGTACTGATCATTACCTGAAAGTTTCATCAAGATTGGGTGAAAAAGTGTGTGCTGAGATTTCAGGCAACTCGTAGTTTCTTGGAAGCTGGGCAGGCCCTTTCCAGGAAAGTGATTCTCGCCAGTCTCTGCTTAGGGCTACATCAACAGCAAACAAACCATAGAGATAGAACTTGAAACTGCTTTATTGTGTCAAGTTTCAAAGAGCTAGCACCAACCGTGTTTGATTTAGAGTTCCAAATACATGTATCCCTATAGGAGAAAACAGAGTGAAACCTCAAAATGAAACCGGTTACTGCCAACGAACGGTTTCACCTAGAAGAACGAAATTTGGCGAGCCAAGTGGGATTGGTGTACTGATCATTACCTGAAAGTTTCATCAAGATTGGGTGAAAAAGTGTGTGCTGAGATTTCAGGCAACTGGTAGTTTTTTGGAAGCTTGGCAGGCCCTTTCCATGAAAGTGATTCTCGCCAGTCTCTGCTTAGGGCTACATCAACAGCAAACAAACCATAGAGATAGAACTTGAAACTGCTTTATTGTGTCAAGTTTCAAAGAGCTAGCACAAACCGTGTTTGATTTAGAGTTCCAAATACATGTATCCCTATAGGAGAAAACAGAGTGAAACCTCAAAATGAAACCGGTTACTGCCAACGAACGGTTTCACCTAGAAGAACGAAATTTGGCGAGCCAAGTGGGATTGGTGTACTGATCATTACCTGAAAATTTCATCAAGATTGGGTGAAAAAGTGTGTGCTGAGATTTCAGGCAACTCGTTGTTTTTTGGAAGCTTGGCAGGCCCTTTCCATGAAAGTGATTCTCGCCAGTCTCTCCTTAGGGATACATGAACAGCAAACAAACCATAGAGATAGAACTTGAAACTGCTTTATTGTGTCAAGTTTCAAAGAGCTAGCACAAACCGTGTTTGATTTAGAGTTCCAAATACATGTATCCCTATAGGAGAAAACAGAGTGAAACCTCAAAATGAAACCGGTTACTGCCAATGAACGATTTCACCTAGAAGAACGAAATTTAGCGAGCCAAGTGGGATTGGTGTACTGATCATTACCTGAAAGTTTCATCAAGATTGGGTGAAAAAGTGTGTGCTGAGATTTCAGGCAACTGGTAGTTTTTTGGAAGCTTGGCAGGCCCTTTCCATGAAAGTGATTCTCGCCAGTCTCTGCTTAGGGCTACATCAACAGCAAACAAACCATAGAGATAGAACTTGAAACTGCTTTATTGTGTCAAGTTTCAAAGAGCTAGCACAAACCGTGTTTGATTTAGAGTTCCAAATACATGTATCCCTATAGGAGAAAACAGAGTGAAACCTCAAAATGAAACCGGTTACTGCCAACGAACGGTTTCACCTAGAAGAACGAAATTTGGCGAGCCAAGTGGGATTGGTGTACTGATCATTACCTGAAAATTTCATCAAGATTGGGTGAAAAAGTGTGTGCTGAGATTTCAGGCAACTCGTTGTTTTTTGGAAGCTTGGCAGGCCCTTTCCATGAAAGTGATTCTCGCCAGTCTCTCCTTAGGGATACATGAACAGCAAACAAACCATAGAGATAGAACTTGAAACTGCTTTATTGTGTCAAGTTTCAAAGAGCTAGCACAAACCGTGTTTGATTTAGAGTTCCAAATACATGTATCCCTATAGGAGAAAACAGAGTGAAACCTCAAAATGAAACCGGTTACTGCCAACGAACGGTTTCACCTAGAAGAACGAAATTTGGCGAGCCAAGTGGGATTGGTGTACTGATCATTACCTGAAAATTTCATCAAGATTGGGTGAAAAAGTGTGTGCTGAGATTTCAGGCAACTCGTAGTTTTTTGGAAGCTTGGCAGGCCCTTTCCAGGAAAGTGATTCTCGCCAGTCTCTGCTTAGGGCTACATCAACAGCAAACAAACCATAGAGATAGAACTTGAAACTGCTTTATTGTGTCAAGTTTCAAAGAGCTAGCACCAACCGTGTTTGATTTAGAGTTCCAAATACATGTATCCCTATAGGAGAAAACAGAGTGAAACCTCAAAATGAAACCGGTTACTGCCAACGAACGGTTTCACCTAGAAGAACGAAATTTGGCGAGCCAAGTGGGATTGGTGTACTGATCATTACCTGAAAGTTTCATCAAGATTGGGTGAAAAAGTGTGTGCTGAGATTTCAGGCAACTGGTAGTTTTTTGGAAGCTTGGCAGGCCCTTTACATGAAAGTGATTCTCGCCAGTCTCTGCTTAGGGCTACATCAACAGCAAACAAACCATAGAGATAGAACTTGAAACTGCTTTATTGTGTCAAGTTTCAAAGAGCTAGCACAAACCGTGTTTGATTTAGAGTTCCAAATACATGTATCCCTATAGGAGAAAACAGAGTGAAACCTCAAAATGAAACCGGTTACTGCCAACGAACGGTTTCACCTAGAAGAACGAAATTTGGCGAGCCAAGTGGGATTGGTGTACTGATCATTACCTGAAAATTTCATCAAGATTGGGTGAAAAAGTGTGTGCTGAGATTTCAGGCAACTCGTAGTTTTTTGGAAGCTTGGCAGGCCCTTTCCATGAAAGTGATTCTCGCCAGTCTCTGCTTAGGGCTACATCAACAGCAAACAAACCATAGAGATAGAACTTGAAACTGCTTTATTGTGTCAAGTTTCAAAGAGCTAGCACCAACCGTGTTTGATTTAGAGTTCCAAATACATGTATCCCTATTGGAGAAAACAGAGTGAAACCTCAAAATGAAACCGGTTACTGCCAACGAACCGTTTCACATAGAAGAACGAAATTTGGCGAGCCAAGTGGGATTGGTGTACTGATCATTATCTTAAAGTTTCATCAAGATTGGGTGAAAAAGTGTGTGCTGAGATTTCAGGCAACTCGTAGTTTTTTGGAGGCTTGGCAGGCCCTTTCCATGAAAGTGATTCTCGCCAGTCTCTGCTTAGGGCTACATCAACAGCAAACAAACCATAGAGATAGAACTTGAAACTGCTTTATTGTCTCAAGTTTCAAAGAGCTAGCACCAACCGTGTTTGATTTAGAGTTCCAAATACAAGTATCCCTATTGGAGAAAACAGAGTGAAACCTCAAAATGAAACCGGTTACTGCCAACGAACGGTTTCACCTAGAAGAACGAAATTTGGCGAGCCAAGTGGGATTGGTGTACTGATCATTACCTGAAAGTTTCATCAAGATTGGGTGAAAAAGTGTGTGCTGAGATTTCAGGCAACTCGTAGTTTTTTGGAAGCTTGGCAGGCCCTTTCCATGAAAGTGATTCTCGCCAGTCTCTGCTTAGGGCTACATCAACAGCAAACAAACCATAGAGAGAGAACTTGAAACTGCATTATTGTGTCAAGTTTCAAAGAGCTAGCACAAACCGTGTTTGCTTTAGAGTTCCAAATACATGTATCCCTGTAGGAGAAAACAGAGTGAAACCTCAAAATGAAACCGGTTACTGCCAACGAACGGTTTCACCTAGAAGAATGAAATTTGGCGAGCCGAGTGGGATGTGTGTACTGATCATTACCTGAAAGTTTCATCAAGATTGGGTGAAAAAGTGTGTGCTGAGATTTCAGGCAACTCGTAGTTTTTTGGAATCTTGGCAGGCCCTTTCCATGAAAGTGATTCTGGCCAGTCTCTGTTAGGGATACATGAACAGCAAACAAACCATAGAGATCGAACTTGAAACTGCTTTATTGTGTCAAGTTTCAAAGAGCTAGCACCAACCGTGTTTGATTTAGAGTTCCAAATACTTGTATCCCTATAGGAGAAAACAGAGTGAAACCTCAAAATGAAACCGGTTACTGCCAACGAACGGTTTCACCTAGAAGAACGAAATTTGGCGAGCCAAGTGGGATTGGTGTACTGATCATTACCTGAAAGTTTCATCAAGATTGGGTGAAAAAGTGTGTGCTGAGATTTCAGGCAACTCGTAGTTTTTTGGAAGCTTGGCAGGCCCTTTCCATGAAAGTGATTCTCGCCAGTCTCTGCTTAGGGCTACATCAACAGCAAACAAACCATAGAAATAGAACTTGAAACTGCTTTGTTGTGTCAAGTTTCAAAGAGCTAGCACCAACCGTGTTTGATTTAGAGTTCCAAATACTTGTATCCCTATAGGAGAAAACAGAGTGAAACCTCAAAATGAAACCGGTTACTGCCAACGAACGGTTTCACCTAGAAGAACGAAATTTGGCGAGCCAAGTGGGATTGGTGTACTGATCATTACCTGAAAGTTTCATCAAGATTGGGTGAAAAAGTGTGTGCTGAGATTTCAGGCAACTCGTAGTTTTTTGGAAGCTTGGCAGGCCCTTTCCATGAAAGTGATTCTCGCCAGTCTCTGCTTAGGGCTACATCAACAGCAAACAAACCATAGAGATAGAACTTGAAACTGCTTTATTGTGTCAAGTTTCAAAGAGCTAGCACCAACCGTGTTTGATTTAGAGTTCCAAATACATGTATCCCTATAGGAGGAAACAGAGTGAAACCTCAAAATGAAACCGGTTACTGCCAACGAACGGTTTCACCTAGAAGAACGAAATTTGGCGAGCCGAGTGGGATTGGTGTTCTGATCATTACATGAAAGTTTCATCAAGATTGGGTGAAAAAGTGTGTGCTGAGATTTCAGGCAACTCGTAGTTTTTTGGAAGCTTGGCAGGCCCTTTCCATGAAAGTGATTCTCGCCAGTCTCTGCTTAGGGCTACATCAACAGCAAACAAACCATAGAGAGAGAACTTGAAACTGCATTATTGTGTCAAGTTTCAAAGAGCCAGCACAAACCGTGTTTTGTTTAGAGTTCCAAATACATGTATCTCTATAAGAGAAAACAGAGTGAAACCTCAAAATGAAACCGGTTACTGCCAACGAACGGTTTCACCTAGAAGAACGAAATTTGGTGAGCCGAGTGGGATTGGTGTACTTATCATTACCTGAAAGTTTCATCAAGATTGGGTGAAAAAGTGTGTGCTGAGATTTCAGGCAACTCGTAGTTTTTTGGAAGCTTGGCAGGCCCTTTCCATGAAAGTGATTCTCGCCAGTCTCTCCTTAGGGATACATGAACAGCAAACAAACCATAGAGATAGAACTTGAAACTGCTTTATTGTGTCAAGTTTCAAAAAGGTAGCACAAACCGTGTTTGATTTAGAGTTCCAAATACATGTATCCCTATAGGAGAAAACAGAGTGAAACCTCAAAATGAAACCGGTTACTGCCAACAAACGGTTTCACCTAGAAGAACGAAATTTGGCGAGCCAAGTGGGATTGGTGTACTGATCATTACCTGAAAGTTTCATCAAGATTGGGTGAAAAAGTGTGTGCTGAGATTTCAGGCAACTCGTAGTTTTTTGGAAGCTTGGCAGGCCCTTTCCATGAAAGTGATTCTCGCCAGTCTCTGCTTAGGGCTACATCAACAGCAAACAAACCATAGAGATAGAACTTGAAACTGCTTTATTGTGTCAAGTTTCAAAGAGCTAGCACAAACCGTGTTTGATTTAGAGTTCCAAATACATGTATCCCTATAGGAGAAAACAGAGTGAAACCTCAAAATGAAACCGGTTACTGCCAACGAACGGTTTCAACTAGAAGAACGAGATTTGGCGAGCCAAGTGGGATTGGTGTACTGATCATTACCTGAAAGTTTCATCAAGATTGGGTGAAAAAGTGTGTGCTGATATTTCAGGCAACTCGTAGTTTTTTGGAAGCTTGGCAGGCCCTTTCCATGAAAGTGATTCTCGCCAGTCTCTGCTTAGGGCTACATAAACAGAAACAAACCATAGAGATAGAACTTGAAACTGCTTTATTGTGTCAAGTTTCAAAGAGCTACCACCAACCCTGTTTGATTTAGAGTTCCAAATACATGTATCCCTATTGGAGAAAACCTCAAAATGAAACCGGTTACTGCCAACGAACGGTTTCACATAGAAGAACGAAATTTGGCAAGCCAAGTGGGATTGGTGTACTGATCATTACCTGAAAGTTTCATCAAGATTGGGTGAAAAAGTGTGTGCTGAGATTTCAGGCAACTAGTAGTTTTTTGGAAGCTTGGCAGGCTCTTTCCATGAAAGTGATTCTCGCCAGTCTCTGCTTAGGGCTACATCAACAGCAAACAAACCATAGAGATAGAACTTGAAACTGCTTTATTGTGTCAAGTTTCAAAGAGCTAGCACCAACCGTGTTTGATTTAGAGTTCCAAATACATGTATCCCTATTGGAGAAAACCTCAAAATGAAACCGGTTACTGCCAACGAACGGTTTCACCTAGAAGAAAGAAATTTGGCGAGCCGAGTGGGATTGGTGTACTGATCATTACCTGAAAGTTTCATCAAGATTGGGTGAAAAAGTGTGTGCTGAGATTTCAGGCAACTCGTAGTTTTTTGGAAGCTTGGCAGGCCCTTTCCATGAAAGTGATTCTCGCCAGTCTCTGCTTAGGGCTACATCAACAGCAAACAAACCATAGAGATAGAACTTGAAACTGCTTTATTGTGTCAAGTTTCAAAGAGCTAGCACAAACCGTGTTTGATTTAGAGTTCCAAATACATGTATCCCTATAGGAGAAAACAGAGTGAAACCTCAAAATGAAACCGGTTACTGCCAACGAACGGTTTCACCTAGAAGAACGAAATTTGGCGAGCAAAGTGGGATTGGTGTACTGATCATTACCTGAAAGTTTCATCAAGATTGGGTGAAAAAGTGTGTGCTGAGATTTCAGGCAACTCGTAGTTTTTTGGAAGCTTGGCAGGCCCTTTCCATGAAAGTGATTCTCGCCAGTCTCTGCTTAGGGCTACATCAACAGCAAACAAACCATAGAGATAGAACTTGACACTGCTTTATTGTGTCAAGTTTCAAAGAGCTAGCACCAACCGTGTTTGATTTAGAGTTCCAAATACATGTATCCCTATTGGAGAAAACCTCAAAATGAAACCGGTTACTGCCAACGAACGGTTTCACCTAGAAGAACGAAATTTGGCGAGCCAAGTGGGATTGGTGTACTGATCATTACCTGAAAGTTTCATCAAGATTGGGTGAAAAAGTGTGTGCTGAGATTTCAGGAAACTCGTAGTTTTTTGGAAGCTTGGCAGGCCCTTTCCATGAAAGAGATTCTCGCCAGTCTCTGCTTAGGGCTACATCAACAGCAAACAAACCATAGAGATAGAACTTGAAACTGCTTTATTGTGTCAAGTTTCAAAGAGCTAGCACAAACCGTGTTTGATTTAGAGTTCCAAATACATGTATCCCTATAGGAGAAAACAGAGTGAAACCTCAAAATGAAACCGGTTACTGCCAACGAACTGTTTCACCTAGAAGAACGAAATTTGGCGAGCCAAGTGGGATTGGTGTACTGATCATTACCTGAAAGTTTCATCAAGATTGGGTGAAAAAGTGTGTGCTGAGATTTCAGGTAACTCGTAGTTTTTTGGAAGCTTGGCATGCCCTTTCCATGAAAGTGATTCTCGCCAGTCTCTGCTTAGGGCTACATCAACAGCAAACAAACCATAGAGATAGAACTTGAAACTGCTTTATTGTGTCAAGTTTCAAAAAGGTAGCACAAACCGTGTTTGATTTAGAGTTCCAAATACATGAATCCCTATAGGAGAAAACAGAGTGAAACCTCAAAATGAAACCGGTTACTGCCAACGAACGGTTTAACATAGAAGATCGAAATTTGGCGAGCCAAGTGGGATTGGTGTACTGATCATTACCTGAAAGTTTCATCAAGATTGGGTGATAAAGTGTGTGCTGAGATTTCAGGCAACTTGTAGTTTTTTGGAAGCTTGGCAGGCCCTTTCCATGAAAGTGATTCTCGCCAGTCTCTGCTTAGGGCTACATCAACAGCAAACAAACCATAGAGAGAGAACTTGAAACTGCATTATGGTGTCAAGTTTCAAAGAGCCAGCACAAACCGTGTTGGCTTTAGAGTTCCAAATACATGTATCTCTATAAGAGAAAACAGAGTGAAACCTCAAAATGAAACCGGTTACTGCCAACGAACGGTTTCACCTAGAAGAACGAAATTTGGCGAGCCCAGTGGGATTGGTGTACTGATCATTACCTGAAAGTTTCATCAAGATTGGGTGAAAAAGTGTGTGCTGAGATTTCAGGCAACTCGTAGTTTTTTGGAAGCTTGGCAGGCCCTTTCCATGAAAGTGATTCTCGCCAGTCTCTCCTTAGGGATACATGAACAGCAAACAAACCATAGAGATAGAACTTGAAACTGCTTTATTGTGTCAAGTTTCAAAGAGCTAGCACAAACCGTGTTTGATTTAGAGTTCCAAATACATGTATCCCTATAGGAGAAAACAGAGTGAAACCTCAAAATGAAACCTGTTACTACCAACGAACGGTTTCACCTAGAAGAACGAAATTTGGCGAGCCAAGTGGGATTGGTGTACTGATCATTACCTGAAAGTTTCATCAAGATTGGGTGAAAAAGTGTGTGCTGAGATTTCAGGCAACTCGTAGTTTTTTGGAAGCTTGGCAGGCCCTTTCCATGAAAGTGATTCTCGCCAGTCTTTGCTTAGGGCTACATCAACAGCAAACAAACCATAGAGATAGAACTTGAAACTGCTTTATTGTGTCATGTTTCAAAGAGCTAGCACCAACCGTGTTTGATTTAGAGTTCCAAATACATGTATCCCTATAGGAGAAAACAGAGTGAAAACTCAAAATGAAACCGGTTACTGCCAACGAACGGTTTCACCTAGAAGAACTAAATTTGGCGAGCCAAGTGGGATTGGTGTACTGATCATTACCTGAAAGTTTCATCAAGATTGGGTGAAAAAGTGTGTGCTGAGATTTCAGGCAACTCGTAGTTTTTTGGAAGCTTGGCAGGCCCTTTCCATGAAAGTGATTCTCGCCAGTCTCCGCTTAGGGCTACATCAACAGCAAACAAACCATAGAGATAGAACTGGAAACTGCTTTATTGTGTCAAGTTTCAAAGAGCTAGCACCAACCGTGTTTGATTTAGAGTTCCAAATACATGTATTTCTATAGGAGAAAACAGAGTGAAACCTCAAAATGAAACCGGTTACTGCCAACGAACGGTTACACCTAGAAGAACGAAATTTGGCGAGCCCAGTGGGATTGGTGTACTGATCATTACCTGAAAGTTTCATCAAGATTGGGTGAAAAAGTGTGTGCTGAGATTTCAGGCAACTCGTAGTTTTTTGGAAGCTTGGCAGGCCCTTTCCATGAAAGTGATTCTCGCCAGTCTCTGCTTAGGGCTACATCAACAGCAAACAAACCATAGAGATAGAACTTGAAACTGCTTTATTGTGTCAAGTTTCAAAGAGCTAGCACCAACCGTGTTTGCTTTAGAGTTCCAAATACATGTATCCCTATAGGAGAAAACAGAGTGAAACCTCAAAATGAAACCGGTTACTGCCAACGAACGGTTTCACCTAGAAGAACGAAATTTGGCGAGCCGAGTGGGATTGGTGTACTGATCATTACCTGAAAGTTTCATCAAGATTGGTTGAAAAAGTGTGTGCTGAGATTTCAGGCAACTCGTAGTTTTTTGGAAGCTTGGCAGGCCCTTTCCATGGAAGTGATTCTCGCCAGTCTCTGCTTAGGGCTACATCAACAGCAAACAAACCATAGAGATAGAACTTGAAACTGCTTTATTGTGTCAAGTTTCAAAGAGCTAGCACCAACCGTGTTTGATTTAGAGTTCCAAATACATGTATCCCTATAGGAGAAAACAGAGTGAAACCTCAAAATGAAACCGGTTACTGCCAACGAACGGTTTCACCTAGAAGAACGAAATTTGGCGAGCCAAGTGGGATTGGTGTACTGATCATTACCTGAAAGTTTCATCAAGATTGGGTGAAAAAGTGTGTGCTGAGATTTCAGGAAACTCGTAGTTTTTTGGAAGCTTGGCAGGCCCTTTCCATGAAAGTGATTCTCGCCAGTCTCTGCTTAGGGCTACATCAACAGCAAACAAACCATAGAGATAGAACTTGAAACTGCTTTATTGTGTCAAGTTTCAAAGAGCTAGCACAAACCGTGTTTGATTTAGAGTTCCAAATACATGTATCCCTATAGGAGAAAACAGAGTGAAACCTCCAAATGAAACCGGTTACTGCCAACGAACGGTTTCACCTAGAAGAACGAAATTTGGCGAGCCAAGTGGGATTGGTGTACTGATCATTACCTGAAAGTTTCATCAAGATTGGGTGAAAACGTGTGTGCTGAGAATTCAGGCAACTCGTAGTTTTTTGGAAGCTTGGCAGGCCCTTTCCATGAAAGTGATTCTCGCCAGTCTCTGCTTAGGGCTACATCAACAGCAAACAAACCATAGAGATAGAACTTGAAACTGCTTTATTATGTCAAGTTTCAAAGAGCTAGCAAAAACCGTGTTTTATGTAGAGTTCCAAATACATGTATCCCTATAGGAGAAAACAGAGTGAAACCTCAAAATGAAACCGGTTACTGGCAACGAACGGTTTCACCTAGAAGAACGAAATTTGGCGAGCCAAGTGGTATTGGTGTACTGATCATTACCTGAAAGTTTCATCAAGATTGGGTGAAAAAGTGTGTGCTGAGATTTCAGGCAACTCGTAGTTTTTTGGAAGCTTGGCAGGCCCTTTCCAGGAAAGTGATTCTCGCCAGTCTCTGCTTAGTGCTACATCAAAAGCAAACAAACCATAGAGATAGAACTTGAAACTGCTTTATTGTGTCAAGTTTCAATGAGCTAGCACCAACCGTGTTTGATTTAGAGTTCCAAATACATGTATCCCTATTGGAGAAAACAGAGTGAAACCTCAAAATGAAACCGGTTACTGCAAAAGAACGGTTTCACCTAAAAGAACAAAATTTGGCGAGCCAAGTGGGATTGGTGTACTGATCATTACCTGAAAGTTTCATCAAGTTTGGGTGAAAACGTGTGTGCTGAGATTTCAGGCAACTCGTAGTTTTTTGGAAACTTGGCAGGCCCTTTCTATGAAAGTGATTCTCGCCAGTCTCTGCTTAGGGCTACATCAACAGCAAACAAACCATAGAGATAGAACTTGAAACTGCTTTATTGTGTCAAGGTTCAAAGAGCTAGCACAAACCGTGTTTGATTTAGAGTTCCAAATACATGTATCCCTATAGGAGAAAACAGAGTGAAACCTCAAAATGAAACCGGTTACTGCCAACGAATGGTTTCACCTAGAAGAACGAAATTTGGCGAGCCAAGTGAGATTGGGGTACTGATCATTACCTGAAAGTTTCATCAAGATTGGGTGAAAAAGTGTGTGCTGAGATTTCAGGCAACTCGTAGTTTTTTGGAAGCTTGGCAGGCCCTTTCCAGGAAAGTGATTCTCGCCAGTCTCTGCTTAGGGCTACATTAACAGCGAACAAACCATAGAGATAGAACTTGAAACTGCTTTATTGTGTCAAGTTTCAAAGAGCTAGCACCAACCGTGTTTGATTTAGAGTTCCAAATACATGTATCCCTATAGGAGGAAACAGAGTGAAACCTCAAAATGAAACCGGATACTGCCAACGAATGGTTTCACCTAGAAGAACGAAATTTGGCGAGCCAAGTGGGATTGGTGTACTGATCATTACCTGAAAGTTTCATCAAGATTGGGTGAAAAAGTGTGTGCTGAGATTTCAGGCAACTCGTAGTTTTTTGGAAGCTTGGCAGGCCCTTTCCATGAAAGTGATTCTCGCCAGTCTCTTCTTAGGGCTACATCAGCAGCAAACAAACCATAGAGAGAGAACTTGAAACTGCATTATTGTGTCAAGTTTCAAAGAGCTAGCACAAACAGTGTTTGCTTTAGAGTTCCAAATACATGTATCCCTATAGGAGAAAACAGAGTGAAACCTCAAAATGAAACCGGTTACTGCCAACGAACGGTTTCACCTAGAAGGACGAAATTTGGCGAGCCGAGTGGGATTGGTGTACTGATCATTACCTGAAAGTTTCATCAAGATTGGGTGAAAAAGTGTGTGCTGAGATTTCAGGCAACTCGTAGTTTTTTGGAAGCTTGGCAGGCCCTTTCCATGAAAGTGATTCTCGCCAGTCTCTCTTTAGGGATACATGAACAGCAAACAAACCATAGAGATAGAACTTGAAACTGCTTTATTGTGTCAAGTTTCAAAGAGCTAGCACCAACCGTGTTTGATTTAGAGTTCCAAATACATGTATCCCTATAGGAGAAAACAGAGTGAAACCTCAAAATGAAACCGGTTACTGCCAACGAACGGTTTCACCTAGAAGAACAAAATTTGGCGAGCCAAGTGGGATTGGTGTACTGATCATTACCTGAAAGTTTCATCAAGATTGGGTGAAAAAGTGTGTGCTGAGATTTCAGGCAACTCGTAGTTTTTTGGAAGCTTGGCAGGCCCTTTCCATGAAAGTGATTCTCGCCAGTCTCTGCTTAGGGCTACATCAACAGCAAACAAGCCATAGAGATAGAACTTGAAACTGCTTTATTATGTCAAGTTTCAAAGAGCTAGCAAAAACCGTGTTTTATTTAGAGTTCCAAATACATGTATCCCTATAGGAGAAAACAGAGTGAAACCTCAAAATGAAACCGGTTACTGGCAACGAACGGTTTCACCTAGAAGAACGAAATTTGGCGAGCCAAGTGGGATTGGTGTACTGATCATTACCTGAAAGTTTCATCAAGATTGGGTGAAAAAGTGTGTGCTGAGATTTCAGGGAACTCGTAGTTTTTTGGAAGCTTGGCAGGCCCTTTCCAGGAAAGTGATTCTCGCCAGTCTCTGCTTAGGGCTACATCAACAGCAAACAAACCATAGAGATAGAACTTGAAACTGCTTTATTGTGTCAAGTTTCAATGAGCTAGCACCAACCGTGTTTGATTTAGAGTTCCAAATACATGTATCCCTATTGGAGAAAACAGAGTGAAACCTCAAAATGAAACCGGTTACTGCAAAAGAACGGTTTCACCTAGAAGAACGAAATTTGGCGAGCCAATAGGGATTCGTGTACTGATCATTACCTGAAAGTTTCATCAAGATTGGGTGAAAAAGTGTGTGCTGAGATTTCAGGCAACTCGTAGTTTTTTGGAAGCTTGGCAGGCCCTTTCTATGAAAGTGATTCTCGCCAGTCTCTGCTTAGGGCTACATCAACAGCAAACAAACCATAGAGAGAGAACTTGAAACTGCATTATTCTGTCAAGTTTCAAAGAACTAGCACAAACCGTGTTTGCTTTAGAGTTCCAAATACATGTATCCCTATAGGAGAAAACAGAGTGAAACCTCAAAATGAAACCGGTTACTGCCAACGAACGGTTTCACCTAGAAGGACGAAATTTGGCGAGCCGAGTGGGATTGGTGTACTGATCATTACCTGAAAGTTTGATCAAGATTGGGTGAAAAAGTGTGTGCTGAGATTTCAGGCAACTCGTAGTTTTTTGGAAGCTTGGCAGGCCCTTTCCATGAAAGTGATTCTCGCCAGTCTCTCTTTAGGGATACATGAACAGCAAACAAACCATAGAGATAGAACTTGAAACTGCTTTATTGTGTCAAGTTTCAAAGAGCTAGCACCAACCGTGTTTGATTTAGTGTTCCAAATACATGTATCCCTATAGGAGAAAACAGAGTGAAACCTCAAAATGAAACCGGTTACTGCCAACGAACGGTTTCACCTAGAAGAACGAAATTTGGCGAGCCAAGTGGGATTGGTGTACTGATCATTACCTGAAAGTTTCATCAAGATTGGGTGAAAAAGTGTGTGCTGAGATTTCAGGCAACTCGTAGTTTTTTGGAAGCTTGGCAGGCCCTTTCCAGGAAAGTGATTCTCGCCAGTCTCTGCTTAGGGCTACATCAACAGCAAACAAGCCATAGAGATAGAACTTGAAACTGCTTTATTGTGTCAAGTTTCAAAGAGCTAGCACCAACCGTGTTTGATTTAGAGTTCCAAATACATGTATCCCTATAGGAGAAAACAGAGTGAAACCTCAAAATGAAACCGGTTACTGCCAACGAACGGTTTCACCTAGAAGAACGAAATTTGGCGAGCCAAGTGGGATTGGTGTACTGATCATTACCTGAAAGTTTCATCAAGATTGGGTGAAAAAGTGTGTGCTGAGATTTCAGGAAACTCGTAGTTTTTTGGAAGCTTGGCAGGCCCTTTCCATGAAAGTGATTCTCGCCAGTCTCTGCTTAGGGCTACATCAACAGCAAACAAACCATAGAGATAGAACTTGAAACTGCTTTATTGTGTCAAGTTTCAAAGAGCTAGCACAAACCGTGTTTGATTTAGAGTTCCAAATACATGTATCCCTATAGGAGAAAACAGAGTGAAACCTCCAAATGAAACCGGTTACTGCCAACGAACGGTTTCACCTAGAAGAACGAAATTTGGCGAGCCAAGTGGGATTGGTGTACTGATCATTACCTGAAAGTTTCATCAAGATTGGGTGAAAACGTGTGTGCTGAGATTTCAGGCAACTCGTAGTTTTTTGGAAGCTTGGCAGGCCCTTTCCATGAAAGTGATTCTCGCCAGTCTCTGCTTAGGGCTACATCAACAGCAAACAAACCATAGAGATATAACTTGAAACTGCTTTATTATGTCAAGTATCAAAGAGCTAGCAAAAACCGGGTTTTATTTAGAGTTCCAAATACATGTATCCCTATAGGAGAAAACAGAGTGAAACCTCAAAATGAAACCGGTTACTGGCAACGAACGGTTTCACCTAGAAGAACGAAATTTGGCGAGCCAAGTGGTATTGGTGTACTGATCATTACCTGAAAGTTTCATCAAGATTGGGTGAAAAAGTGTGTGCTGAGATTTCAGGCAACTCGTAGTTTTTTGGAAGCTTGGCAGGCCCTTTCCAGGAAAGTGATTCTCGCCAGTCTCTGCTTAGTGCTACATCAAAAGCAAACAAACCATAGAGATAGAACTTGAAACTGCTTTATTGTGTCAAGTTTCAATGAGCTAGCACCAACCGTGTTTGATTTAGAGTTCCAAATACATGTATCCCTATTTGAGAAAACAGAGTGAAACCTCAAAATGAAACCGGTTACTGCAAAAGAACGGTTTCACCTAGAAGAACAAAATTTGGCGAGCCAAGTGGGATTGGTGTACTGATCATTACCTGAAAGTTTCATCAAGTTTGGGTGAAAAAGTGTGTGCTGAGATTTCAGGCAACTCGTAGTTTTTTGGAAACTTGGCAGGCCCTTTCTATGAAAGTGATTCTCGCCAGTCTCTGCTTAGGGCTACATCAACAGCAAACAAACCATAGAGATAGAACTTGAAACTGCTTTATTGTGTCAAGGTTCAAAGAGCTAGCACAAACCGTGTTTGATTTAGAGTTCCAAATACATGTATCCCTATAGGAGAAAACAGAGTGAAACCTCAAAATGAAACCGGTTACTGCCAACGAATGGTTTCACCTAGAAGAACGAAATTTGGCGAGCCAAGTGAGATTGGTGTACTGATCATTACCTGAAAGTTTCATCAAGATTGGGTGAAAAAGTGTGTGCTGAGATTTCAGGCAACTCGTAGTTTTTTGGAAGCTTGGCAGGCCCTTTCCAGGAAAGTGATTCTCGCCAGTCTCTGCTTAGGGCTACATTAACAGCGAACAAACCATAGAGATAGAACTTGAAACTGCTTTATTGTGTCAAGTTTCAAAGAGCTAGCACCAACCGTGTTTGATTTAGAGTTCCAAATACATGTATCCCTATAGGAGAAAACAGAGTGAAACCTCAAAATGAAACCGGTTACTGCCAACGAACGGTTTCACCTAGAAGAACGAGATTTGGCGAGCCAAGTGGGATTGGTGTACTGATCATTACCTGAATGTTTCATCAAGATTGGGTGAAAAAGTGTGTGCTGAGATTTCAGGCAACTGGTAGTTTTTTGGAAGCCTGGCAGGCCCTTTCCATGAAAGTGATTCTCGCCAGTCTCTGCTTAGGGCTACATCAACAGCAAACAAACCATAGAGAGAGAACTTGAAACTGCATTATTCTGTCAAGTTTCAAAGAACTAGCACAAACCGTGTTTGCTTTAGGGTTCCAAATACATGTATCCCTATAGGAGAAAACAGAGTGAAACCTCAAAATGAAACCGGTTACTGCCAACGAACGGTTTCACCTAGAAGGACGAAATTTGGCGAGCCGAGTGGGATTGGTGTACTGATCATTACCTGAAAGTTTCATCAAGATTGGGTGAAAAAGTGTGTGCTGAGATTTCAGGCAACTCGTAGTTTTTTGGAAGCTTGGCAGGCCCTTTCCATGAAAGTGATTCTCGCCAGTCTCTCTTTAGGGATACATGAACAGCAAACAAACCATAGAGATAGAACTTGAAACTGCTTTATTGTGTCAAGTTTCAAAGAGCTAGCACCAACAGTGTTTGATTTAGAGTTCCAAATACATGTATCCCTATAGGAGAAAACAGAGTGAAACCTCAAAATGAAACCGGTTACTGCCAACGAACGGTTTCACCTAGAAGAACGAAATTTGGCGAGCCAAGTGGGATTGGTGTACTGATCATTACCTGAAAGTTTCATCAAGATTGGGTGAAAAAGTGTGTGCTGAGATTTCAGGAAACTCGTAGTTTTTTGGAAGCTTGGCAGGCCCTTTCCATGAAAGTGATTCTCGCCAGTCTCTGCTTAGGGCTACATCAACAGCAAACAAACCATAGAGATAGAACTTGAAACTGCTTTATTGTGTCAAGTTTCAAAGAGCTAGCACAAACCGTGTTTGATTTAGAGTTCCAAATACATGTATCCCTATAGGAGAAAACAGAGTGAAACCTCAAAATGAAACCGGTTACTGCCAACGAACGGTTTCACCTAGAAGGACGAAATTTGGCGAGCCGAGTGGGATTGGTGTACTGATCATTACCTGAAAGTTTCATCAAGATTGGGTGAAAAAGTGTGTGCTGAGATTTCAGGCAACTCGTAGTTTTTTGGAAGCTTGGCAGGCCCTTTCCATGAAAGTGATTCTCGCCAGTCTCTCTTTAGGGATACATGAACAGCAAACAAACCATAGAGATAGAACTTGAAACTGCTTTATTGTGTCAAGTTTCAAAGAGCTAGCAAAAACCGTGTTTTATTTAGAGTTCCAAATACATGTATCCCTATAGGAGAAAACAGAGTGAAACCTCAAAATGAAACCGGTTACTGCCAACGAACGGTTTCACCTAGAAGAACGAAATTTGGCGAGCCAAGTGGGATTGGTGTACTGATCATTACCTGAAAGTTTCATCAAGATTGGGTGAAAAAGTGTGTGCTGAGATTTCAGGAAACTCGTAGTTTTTTGGAAGCTTGGCAGGCCCTTTCCATGAAAGTGATTCTCGCCAGTCTCTGCTTAGGGCTACATCAACAGCAAACAAACCATAGAGATAGAACTTGAAACTGCTTTATTTTGTCAAGTTTCAAAGAGCTAGCACAAACCGTGTTTGATTTAGAGTTCCAAATACATGTATCCCTATAGGAGAAAACAGAGTGAAACCTCAAAATGAAACCGGTTACTGCCAACGAACGGTTTCACCTAGAAGAACGAAATTTGGCGAGCCAAGTGGGATTGGTGTACTGATCATTACCTGAAAGTTTCATCAAGATTGGGTGAAAAAGTGTGTGCTGAGATTTCAGGCAACTCGTAGTTTTTTGGAAGCTTGGCAGGCCCTTTCCATGAAAGTGATTCTCGCCAGTCTCTGCTTAGGGCTACATCAACAGCAAACAAGCCATAGAGATAGAACTTGAAACTGCTTTATTGTGTCAAGTTTCAAAGAGCTAGCACCAACCGTGTTTGATTGAGAGTTCCAAATACATGTATCCCTATAGGAGAAAACAGAGTGAAACCTCAAAATGAAACCGGTTACTGCCAACGAACGGTTTCACCTAGAAGAACGAAATTTGGCGAGCCAAGTGGGATTGGTGTACTGATCATTACCTGAAAGTTTCATCAAGATTGGGTGAAAAAGTGTGTGCTGAGATTTCAGGCAACTCGTAGTTTTTTGGAAGCTTGGCAGGCCCTTTCCATGAAAGTGATTCTCGCCAGTCTCTGCTTAGGGCTACATAAACAGCAAACAAACCATAGAGATAGAACTTGAAACTGCTTTATTATGTCAAGTTTCAAAGAGCTAGCAAAAACCGTGTTTGATTTAGAGTTCCAAATACATGTATCCCTATAGGAGAAAACAGAGTGAAACCTCAAAATGAAACCGGTTACTGCCAACGAACGGTTTCACCTAGAAGAACAAAATTTGGCGAGCAAAGTGGGATTGCTGTACTGATCATTACCTGAAAGTTTCATCAAGATTGGGTGAAAAAGTGTGTGCTGAGATTTCAGGCAACTCGTAGTTTTTTGGAAGCTTGGCAGGCCCTTTCCATGAAAGTGATTCTCGCCAGTCTCTGCTTAGGGCGACATCAACAGCAAACAAGCCATAGAGATAGAACTTGTAACTGCTTTATTGTGTCAAGTTTCAAAGAGCTAGCACCAACCGTGTTTGATTTAGAGTTCCAAATACATGTATCCCTATAGGAGAAAACAGAGTGAAACCTCAAAATGAAACCGGTTACTGCCAACGAACGGTTTCACCTAGAAGAACGAAATTTGGCGAGCCAAGTGGGATTGGTGTACTGATCATTACCTGAAAGTTTCATCAAGATTGGGTGAAAAAGTGTGTGCTGAGATTTCAGGAAACTCGTAGTTTTTTAGAAGCTTGGCAGGCCCTTTCCATGAAAGAGATTCTCGCCAGTCTCTGCTTAGGGTTACATCAACAGGAAACAAACCATAGAGATAGAACTTGAAACTGCTTTATTGTGTCAAGTTTCAAAGAGCTAGCACAAACCGTGTTTGATTTAGAGTTCCAAATACATGTATCCGTATAGGAGAAAACAGAGTGAAACCTCAAAATGAAACCGGTTACTGCCAACGAACGGTTTCACCTAGAAGAACGAAATTTGGCGAGCCAAGTGGGATTGGTGTACTTATCATTACCTGAAAGTTTCATCAAGATTGGGTGAAAAAGTGTGTGCTGAGATTTCAGGCAACTCGTAGTTTTTTGGAAGCTTGGCAGGCCCTTTCCATGAAAGTGATTCTTGCCAGTCTCTGCTTAGGGCTACATCAACAGCAAACAAACCATAGAGATAGAACTTGAAACTGCTTTATTATGTCAAGTTTCAAAGAGCTAGCAAAAACCGTGTTTTATTTAGAGTTCCAAATACATGTATCCCTATAGGAGAAAACAGAGTGAAACCTCAAAATGAAACCGGTTACTGGCAACGAACGGTTTCACCTAGAAGAACGAAATTTAGCGAGCCAAGTGGGATTGGTGTACTGATCATTACCTGAAAGTTTCATCAAGATTGGGTGAAAAAGTGTGTGCTGAGATTTCAGGCAACTCGTAGTTTTTTGGAAGCTTGGCAGGCCCTTTCCAGGAAAGTGATTCTCGCCAGTCTCTGCTTAGGGCTACATCAACAGCAAACAAACCATAGAGATAGAACTTGAAACTGCTTTATTGTGTCAAGTTTCAATGAGCTAGCACCAACCGTGTTTGATTTAGAGTTCCAAATACATGTATCCCTATTGGAGAAAACAGAGTGAAACCTCAAAATGAAACCGGTTACTGCAAAAGAACGGTTTCACCTAGAAGAACGAAATTTGGCGAGCCAAGTGGGATTGGTGTACTGATCATTACCTGAAAGTTTCATCAAGATTGGGTGAAAAAGTGTGTGCTGAGATTTCAGGCAACTCGTAGTTTTTTGGAAGCTTGGCAGGCCCTTTCTATGAAAGTGATTCTCGCCAGTCTCTGCTTAGGGCTACATCAACAGCAAACAAACCATAGAGAGAGAACTTGAAACTGCATTATTCTGTCAAGTTTCAAAGAACTAGCACAAACCGTGTTTGCTTTAGAGTTCCAAATACATGTATCCCTATAGGAGAAAACAGAGTGAAACCTCAAAATGAAACCGGTTACTGCCAACGAACGGTTTCACCTAGAAGGACGAAATTTGGCGAGCCGAGTGGGATTGGTGTACTGATCATTACCTGAAAGTTTCATCAAGATTGGGTGAAAAAGTGTGTGCTGAGATTTCAGGCAACTCGTAGTTTTTTGGAAGCTTGGCAGGCCCTTTCCATGAAAGTGATTCTCGCCAGTCTCTGCTTAGGGCTACATCAACAGCAAACAAACCATAGAGATAGAACTTGAAACTGCTTTATTGTGTCAAGTTTCAAAGAGCTAGCACCAACCCTGTTTGATTTAGAGTTCCAAATACATGTATTTCTATAGGAGAAAACAGAGTGAAACCTCAAAATGAAACCGGTTACTGCCAACGAACGGTTACACCTAGAAGAACGAAATTTGGCGAGCCGAGTGGGATTGGTGTACTGATCATTACCTGAAAGTTTCATCAAGATTGGGTGAAAAAGTGTGTGCTGAGATTTCAGGCAACTCGTAGTTTTTTGGAAGCTTGGCAGGCCCTTTCCATGAAAGTGATTCTCGCCAGTCTCTGCTTAGGGCTACATCAACAGCAAACAAACCATAGAGAGAGAACTTGAAACTGCTTTATTGTGTCAAGTTTCAAAGAGCTAGGACCAACCGTGTTTGCTTTAGAGTTCCAAATACATGTATCCCTATAGGAGAAAACAGAGTGAAACCTCAAAATGAAACCGGTTACTGCCAACGAACGGTTTCACCTAGAAGAACGAAATTTGGCGAGCCGAGTGGGATTGGTGTACTGATCATTACCTGAAAGTTTCATCAAGATTGGGTGAAAAAGTGTGTGCTGAGATTTCAGGCAACTCGTCGTTTTTTGGAAGCTTGGCAGGCCCTTTCCATGAAAGTGATTCTCGCCAGTCTCTCCTTAGGGATACATGAACACAAAACAAACCATAGAGATAGAACTTGAAACTGCTTTATTGTGTCACGTTTCAAAGAGCTAGCACCAACCGTGTTTGATTTAGAGTTCCAAATACATGTATCCCTATAGGAGAAAACAGAGTGAAACCTCAAAATGAAACCAGTTACTGCCAACGAACGGTTTCACCTAGAAGAAGGAAATTTGGCGAGCCAAGTGGGATTGGTGTACTGATCATTACCTGAAAGTTTCATCAAGATTGGGTGAAAAAGTGTGTGCTGAGATTTCAGGCAACTCGTAGATTTTTGGAAGCTTGGCAGGCCCTTTCCAGGAAAGTGATTCTCGCCAGTCTCTGCTTAGGGCTACATCAACAGCAAACAAACCATAGAGATAGAACTTGAAACTGCTTTATTGTGTCAAGTTTCAAAGAGCTAGCACCAACCGTGTTTGATTTAGAGTTCCAAATACATGTATCCCTATAGGAGAAAACAGAGTGAAACCTCAAAATGAAACCGGTTACTGCCAACGAACGGTTTCACCTAGAAGAACGAAATTTGGCGAGCCAAGTGGGATTGGTGTACTGATCATTACCTGAAAGTTTCATCAAGATTGGGTGAAAAAGTGTGTGCTGAGATTTCAGGCAACTCGTAGTTTTTTGGAAGCTTGGCAGGCCCTTTCCATGAAAGTGATTTTCGCCAGACTCTGCTTAGGGCTACATCAACAGCAAACAAACCATAGAGATAGAACTTGAAACTGCTTTATTGTGTCAAGTTTCAAAGAGCTAGCACCAACCGTGTTTGATTTAGAGTTCCAAATACATGTATCCCTATAGGAGAAAACAGAGTGAAACCTCAAAATGAAACCGGTTACTGCCAACGAACGGTTTCACCTAGAAGAACGAAATTTGGCGAGCCAAGTGGGATTGGTGTACTGATCATTACCTGAAAGTTTCATCAAGATTGGGTGAAAAAGTGTGTGCTGAGATTTCAGGCAACTCGTAGTTTTTTGGAAGCTTGGCAGGCCCTTTCCATGAAAGTGATTCTCGCCAGTCTCTGCTTAGGGCTACATCAACAGCAGACAAACCATAGAGATAGAACTTGAAACTGCTTTATTGTGTCAAGTTTCAAAGAGCTAGCACCAACCGTGTTTGATTTAGAGTTCCAAATACATGTATCCCTTTAGAAGAAAACAGAGTGAAACCTCAAAATGAAACCGGTTACTGCCAACGAACGGTTTCACCTAGAAGAACGAAATTTGGCGAGCCAAGTGGGATTGGTGTACTGATCATTACCTGAAAGTTTCATCAAGATTGGGTGAAAAAGTGTGTGCTGAGATTTCAGGCAACTCGTAGTTTTTTGGAAGCTTGGCAGGCCCTTTCCATGAAAGTGATTCTCGCCAGTCTCTGCTTAGGGCTACATCAACAGCAGACAAACCATAGAGATAGAACTTGAAACTGCTTTATTGTGTCAAGTTTCAAAGAGCTAGCACCAACCGTGTTTGATTTAGAGTTCCAAATACATGTATCCCTTTAGAAGAAAACAGAGTGAAACCTCAAAATGAAACCGGTTACTGCCAACGAACGGTTTCACCTAGAAGAACGAAATTTGGCAAGCCAAGTGGGATTGGTGTACTGATCATTACCTGAAAGTTTCATCAAGATTGGGTGAAAAAGTGTGTGCTGAGATTTCAGGCAACTCGTAGTTTTTTGGAAGCTTGGCAGGCCCTTTCCATGAAAGTGATTCTCGCCAGTCTCTGCTTAGCGCTACATCAACAGCAAACAAACCATAGAGATAGAACTTGAAACTGCTTTATTGTGTCAAGTTTCAAAGAGCTAGCACCAACCGTGTTTGATTTAGAGTTCCAAATACATGTATCCCTATTGGAGAAAACAGAGTGAAACCTCAAAATGAAACCGGTTACTGCCAACGAACGGTTTCACCTAGAAGAACGAAATTTGGCGAGCCAAGTGGGATTGGTGTACTGATCATTACCTGAAAGTTTCATCAAGATTGGGTGAAAAAGTGTGTGCTGAGATTTCAGGCAACTCGTAGTTTTTTGGAAGCTTGGCAGGCCCTTTCCATGAAGTGATTCTCGCCAGTCTCTGCTTAGGGCTACATCAACAGCAAACAAACCATAGAGATAGAACTTGAAACTGCTTTATTGTGTCAAGTTTCAAAGAGCTAGCACAAACCGTGTTTGATTTAGAGTTCCAAATACATGTATCCCTATAGGAGAAAACAGAGTGAAACCTCAAAATGAAACCGGTTACTGCCAACGAACGGTTTCACCTAGAAGAATGAAATTTGGCGAGCCAAGTGGGATTGGTGTACTGATCATTACCTGAAAGTTTCATCAAGATTGGGTGAAAAAGTGTGTGCTGAGATTTCAGGCAACTCGTAGTTTTTGGAAGCTTGGCAGGCCCTTTCCATGAAAGTGAATCTCGCCAGTCTCTGCTTAGGGCTACATCAACAGCAAACAAACCATAGAGATAGAACTTGAAACTGCTTTATTGTGTCAAGTTTCAAAGAGCTAGCACAAACCGTGTTTGATTTAGAGTTCCAAATACATGTATCCCTATAGGAGAAAACAGAGTGAAACCTCAAAATGAAACCGGTTACTGCCAACGAACGGTTTCACCTAGAAAAACGAAATTTGGCGAGCCGAGTGGGATTGGTGTACTGATCATTACCTGAAAGTTTCATCAAGATTGGGTGAAAAAGTGTGTGCTGAGATTTTAGGCAACTCGTAGTTTTTTGGAAGCTTGGCAGGCCCTTTTTATGAAAGTGATTCTCGCCAGTCTCTCCTTAGGGATACATGAACAGCAAACAAACCATAGAGATAGAACTTGAAACTGCTTTATTGTGTCAAGTTTCAAAGAGCTAGCACAAACCGTGTTTGATTTAGAGTTCCAAATACATGTATCCCTATAGGAGAAAACAGAGTGAAACCTCAAAATGAAACCGGTTACTGCCAACGAACGGGATCACCTAGAAGAACGAAATTTGGCGAGCCAAGTTGGATTGGTGTACTGATCATTACCTGAAAGTTTCATCAAGATAGGGTGAAAAAGTGTGTGCTGATTTTTCAGGCAACTCGTAGTTTTTTGGAAGCTTGGCAGGCCTTTTCCTTGAAAGTGATTCTCGCCAGTCTCTGCTTAGGGCTACATCAACAGCAAACAAACCATAGAGATAGAACTTGAAACTGCTTTATTGTGTCAAGTTTCAAAGAGCTAGCACAAACCGTGTTTCATTTAGAGTTCCAAATACATGTATCCCTACAGGAGAAAACAGAGTGAAACCTCAAAATGAAACCGGTTACTGCCAACGAACGGTTTCACCTAGAAGAACAAAATTTGGCGAGCCAAGTGGGATTGGTGTACTGATCATTACCTGAAAGTTTCATCAAGATTGAGTGAAAAAGTGTGTGCTGAGATTTCAGGCAACTCGTAGTTTTTTGGAAGCTTGGCAGGCCCTTTCCATGAAAGTGATTCTCGCCAATCTCTGCTTAGGGCTACATCAACAGCAAACAAACCATAGAGATAGAACTTGAAACTGCTGTATTGTGTCAAGTTTCAAAGAGCTAGCACCAACCGTGTTTGATTTAGAGTTCCAAATACATGTATCCCTATTGAAGAAAACAGAGTGAAACCTCAAAATGAAACCGGTTACTGCCAACGAACGGTTTCACCTAGAAGAACGAAATTTGGCGAGCCAAGTGGGATTGGTGTACTGATCATTACCTGAAAGTTTCATCAAGATTGGGTGAAAAAGTGTGTGCTGAGATTTCAGGAAACTCGTAGTTTTTTGGAAGCTTGGCAGGCCCTTGTCATGAAAGTGATTCTTGCCAGTCTCTGCTTAGGGCTACATCAACAGCAAACAAACCATAGAGATAGAACTTGAAACTGCTTTATTGTGTCAAGTTTCAAAGAGCTAGCACCAACCGTGTTTGATTTAGAGTTCCAAATACATGTATCCCTATAGGAGAAAACAGAGTGAAACCTCAAAATGAAACCGGTTACTGCCAACGAACGGTTTCACCTAGAATAACGAAATTTGGCGAGCCAAGTGGGATTGGTGTACTGATCATTACCTGAAAGTTTCATCAAGATTGGGTGAAAAAGTGTGTGCTGAGATTTCCTGCAACTCGTAGTTTTTTGGAAGCTTGGCAGGCCCTTTCCATGAAAGTGATTCTCGCCAGTCTCTGCTTAGGGCTACATCAACAGCAAACAAACCATAGAGATAGAACTAGAAACTGCTTTATTGTGTCAAGTTTCAAAGAGCTAGCACAAACCGTGTTTGATTTAGAGTTCCAAATACATGTATCCCTATAGGAGAAAACAGAGTGAAACCTCAAAATGAAACCGGTTACTGCCAACGAACAGTTTCACCTAGAAGAACGAAATTTGGCGAGCCAAGTGGGATTGGTGTACTGATCATTACCTGAAAGTTTCATCAAGATTGGGTGAAAAAGTGTGTGCTGAGAAATCATGCAACTCGTACTTTTTTGGAAGCTTGGCAGGCCCTTTCCATGAAAGTGATTCTCGCCAGTCTCTGCTTAGGGCTACATCAACAGCAAACAAACCATAGAGATACAACTTGAAACTGCTTTATTGTGTCAAGTTTCAAAGAGCTAGCACAAACCGTGTTTGATTTAGAGTTCCAAATACATGTATCCTTATAGGAGAAAACAGAGTGAAACCTCAAAATGAAACCGGTTACTGCCAAGGAACGGTTTCACCTAGAAGAACGAAATTTGGCGAGCCAAGTGGGATTGGTGTACTGATCATTACCTGAAAGTTTCATCAAGATTGGGTGAAAAAGTGTGTGCTGAGATTTCAGGCAACCCGTAGTTTTTTGGAAGCTTGGCAGGCCCTTTCCATGAAAGTGATTCTCGCCAGTCTCTGCTTAGGGCTACATCAACAGCAAACAAACCATAGAGATAGAACTTGAAACTGCTTTATTGTGTCAAGTTTCAAAGAGCTAGCACAAACCGTGTTTCATTTAGAGTTCCAAATACATGTATCCCTATAGGAGAAAACAGAGTGAAACCTCAAAATGAAACCGGTTACTGCCAACGAACGGTTTCACCTAGAAGAACGAAATTTGGCGAGCCAAGTGGGATTGGTGTCCTGATCATTACCTGAAAGTTTCATCAAGATTGGGTGAAAAAGTGTGTGCTGAGATTTCAGGCAACTCGTAGTTTTTTGGAAGCTTGGCAGGCCTTTTCCATGAAAGTGATTCTCGCCAGTCTCTGCTTAGGGCTACATCAACAGCAAATAAACCATAGAGATAGAACTTGAAACTGCTTTATTGTGTCAAGTTTCAAAGAGCTAGCACCAACCGTGTTTGATTTAGAGTTCCAAATACATGTATCAATATTGAAGAAAACAGAGTGAAACCTCAAAATGAAACCGGTTACTGTCTACGAACGGTTTCACCTAGAACAACGAAATTTGGCGAGCCAAGTGGGATTGGTGTACTGATCATTACCTGAAAGTTTCATCAAGATTGGGTGAAAAGTGTGTGCTGAGATTTCAGGCAACTCGTAGTTTTTTGGAAGCTTGGCAGGCCCTTTCCATGAAAGTGATTCTCGCCAGTCTTTGCTTAGGGCTACATCAACAGCAAACAAACCATAGAGATAGAACTTGAAACTGCTTTATTGTGTCAAGTTTCAAAGAGCTAGCACCAACCGTGTTTGATTTAGAGTTCCAAATACATGTATCCCTATAGGAGAAAACAGAGTGAAACCTCAAAATGAAACCGGTTACTGCCAATGAACGGTTTAACCTAGAAGATCGAAATTTGGCGAGCCAAGTGGGATTGGTGTACTGATCATTACCTGAAAGTTTCATCAAGATTGGGTGAAAAAGTGTGTGCTGAGATTTCAGGCAACTCGTAGTTTTTTGGAAGCTTGGCAGGCCCTTTCCATGAAAGTGATTCTCGCCAGTCTCTGCTTAGGGCTACATCAACAGCAAACAAACCATAGAGATAGAACTTGAAACTGCTTTACTGTGTCAAGTTTCAAAGAGCTAGCACAAACCGTGTTTGATTTAGAGTTCCAAATACATGTATCCCTATAGGAGAAAACAGAGTGAAACCTCAAAATGAAACCGGTTACTGCCAACGAACGGTTTAACCTAGAAGAACGAAATGTGGCGAGCCAAGTGGGATTGGTGTACTGATCATTACCTGAAAGTTTCATCAAGATTGGGTGAAAAAGTGTGTGCTGAGATTTCAGGCAACTCGTAGATTTTTGAAAGCTTGGCAGGCCCTTTCCATGAAAGTGATTCTCGCCAGTCTCTGCTTAGGGCTACATCAAGAGTAAACAAACCATAGAGATAGAACTTGAAACTGCTTTATTGTGTCAAGTTTCAAAGAGCTAGCACAAACCGTGTTTGATTTAGAGTTCCAAATACATGTATCCCTATAGGAGAAAACAGAGTGAAACCTCAAAATGAAACCGGTTACTGCCAATGAACGGTTTCACCTAGAAGAAGGAAATTTGGCGAGCCAAGTGGGATTGGTGTACTGATCATTACCTGAAAGTTTCATCAAGATTGGGTGAAAAAGTGTGTGCTGAGATTTCAGGCAACTCGTAGTTTTTTGGAAGCTTGGCAGGCCCTTTCCATGAAAGTGATTCTCGCCAGTCTCTGCTTAGGGCTACATCAACAGCAAACAAACCATAGAGATAGAACTTGAAACTGCTTTATTGTGTCAAGTTTCAAAGAGCTAGCACCAACCGTGTTTGATTTAGAGTTCCAAATACATGTATCCTTATAGGAGAAAACAGAGTGAAACCTCAAAATGAAACCGGTTACTGCCAACGAACGGTTTCACCTAGAAGAACGAAATTTGGCGAGCCAAGTGGGATTGGTGTACTGATCATTACCTGAAAGTTTCATCAAGATTGGGTGAAAAAGTGTGTGCTGAGATTTCAGGCAACTCGTAGTTTTTTGGAAGCTTGGCAGGCCCTTTCCAAGAAAGTGATTCTCGCCAGTCTCTGCTTAGGGCTACATCAACAGCAAACAAACCATAGAGATAGAACTTGAAACTGCTTTATTGTGTCAAGTTTCAAAGAGCTAGCACCAACCGTGTTTGATTTAGAGTTCCAAATACATGTATCCCTATTGGAGAAAACAGAGTGAAACCTCAAAATGAAACCGGTTACTGCCAACGAACGGTTTCACCTAGAAGAACGAAATATGGCGAGCCAAGTGGGATTGGTGTACTGATCATTACCTGAAAGTTTCATCAAGATTGGGTGAAAAAGTGTGTGCTGAGATTTCAGGCAACTCGTAGTTTTTTGGAAGCTTGGCAGGCCCTTTCCATGAAAGTGATTCTCGCCAGTCTCTGCTTAGGGCTACATCAACAGCAAACAAACCATAGAGATAGAACTTGAAACTGCTTTATTGTGTCAAGTTTCAAAGAGCTAGCACAAACCGTGTTTGATTTAGAGTTCCAAATACATGTATCCCTATAGGAGAAAACAGAGTGAAACCTCAAAATGAAACCGGTTACTGCCAACGAACGGTTTCACCTAGAAGAACGAAATTTGGCGAGCCAAGTGGGATTGGTGTACTGATCATTACCTGAAAGTTTCATCAAGATTGGGTGAAAAAGTGTGTGCTGAGATTTCAGGGAACTCGTAGTTTTTTGGAAGCTTGGCAGGCCCTTTCCATGAAAGTGATTCTCGCCAGTCTCTGCTTAGGGCTACATCAACAGCAAACAAACCATAGAGATAGAACTTGAAACTGCTTTATTGTGTCAAGTTTCAAAGAGCTAGCACAAACAGTGTTTGATTTAGAGTTCCAAATACATGTTTCCCTATTGGAGAAAACAGAGTGAAACCTCAAAATGAAACCGGTTTCTGCCAACGAACGGTTTCACCTAGAAGAACGAAATTTGGCGAGCCGAGTGGGATTGGTGTACTGATCATTACCTGAAAGTTTCATCAAGATTGGGTGAAAAAGTGTGTGCTGAGATTTCAGGCAACTCGTAGTTTTTTGGAAGCTTGGCAGGCCCTTTCCATGAAAGTGATTCTCGCCAGTCTCTGCTTAGGGCTACATCAAAAGCAAACAAACAATAGAGATAGAACTTGAAACTGCTTTATTGTGTCAAGTTTCAAAGAGCTAGAACCAACCGTGTTTGATTTAGAGTTCCAAATACATGTATCCCTATAGGAGAAAACAGAGTGAAACCTCAAAATGAAACCGGTTACTGCCAACGAACGGTTTCACCTAGAAGAACGAAATTTGGCGAGCCGAGTGGGATTGGTGTACTGATCATTACCTGAAAGTTTCATCAAGATTGGGTGAAAAAGTGTGTGCTGAGATTTCAGGCAACTCGTAGTTTTTTGGAAGCTTGGCAGGCCCTTTCCATGAAAGTGATTCTCGCCAGTCTCTCCTTAGGGATACATGAACAGCAAACAAACCATAGAGATAGAACTTGAAACTGCTTTATTGTGTCAAGTTTCAAAGAGCTAGCACCAACCGTGTTTGATTTAGAGTTCCAAATACATGTATCCCTATTGGAGAAAACAGAGTGAAACCTCAAAATGAAACCGGTTACTGCCAACGAACGGTTTAACCTAGAAGAACGAAATGTGGCGAGCCAAGTGGGATTGGTGTACTGATCATTACCTCAAAGTTTCATCAAGATTGGCTGAAAAAGTGTGTGCTGAGATTTCAGGCAACTCGTAGTTTTTTGAAAGCTTGGCAGGCCCTTTCCATGAAAGTGATTCTCGCCAGTCTCTGCTTAGGGCTACATCAAGAGTAAACAAACCATAGAGATAGAACTTGAAACTGCTTTATTGTGTCAAGTTTCAAAGAGCTAGCACAAACCGTGTTTGATTTAGAGTTCCAAATACATGTATCCCTATAGGAGAAAACAGAGTGAAACCTCAAAATGAAACCGGTTACTGCCAACGAACGGTTTCACCTAGAAGAAGGAAATTTGGCGAGCCAAGTGGGATTGGTGTACTGATCATTACCTGAAAGTTTCATCAAGATTGGGTGAAAAAGTGTGTGCTGAGATTTCAGGCAACTCGTAGTTTTTTGGAAGCTTGGCAGGCCCATTCCATGAAAGTGATTCTCGCCAGTCTCTGCTTAGGGCTACATCAACAGCAAACAAACCATAGAGATAGAACTTGAAACTGCTTTATTGTGTCAAGTTTCAAAGAGCTAGCACCAACCGTGTTTGATTTAGAGTTCCAAATACATGTATCCCTATTGGAGAAAACAGAGTGAAACCTCAAAATGAAACCGGTTACTGCCAACGAACGGTTTCACCTAGAAGAACGAAATATGGCGAGCCAAGTGGGATTGGTGTACTGATCATTACCTGAAAGTTTCATCAAGATTGGGTGAAAAAGTGTGTGCTGAGATTTCAGGCAACTCGTAGTTTTTTGGAAGCTTGGCAGGCCCTTTCCATGAAAGTGATTGTCGCCAGTCTCTGCTTAGGGCTACATCAACAGCAAACAAACCATAGAGATAGAACTTGAAACTGCTTTATTGTGTCAAGTTTCAAAGAGCTAGCACAAACCGTGTTTGATTTAGAGTTCCAAATACATGTATCCCTATAGGAGAAAACAGAGTGAAACCTCAAAATGAAACCGGTTACTGCCAACGAACGGTTTCACCTAGAAGAAGGAAATTTGGCGAGCCAAGTGGGATAGGTGTACTGATCATTACCTGAAAGTTTCATCAAGATTGGGTGAAAAAGTGTGTGCTGAGATTTCAGGCAACTCGTAGTTTTTTGGAAGATTGGCAGGCCCTTTCCATGAAAGTGATTCTCCGCCAGTCTCTGCTTAGGGCTACATCAACAGCAAACAAACCATAGAGATAGAACTTGAAACTGCTTTATTGTGTCAAGTTTCAAAGAGCTAGCACCAACCGTGTTTGATTTAGAGTTCCAAATACATGTATCCCTATTGGAGAAAACAGAGTGAAACCTCAAAATGAAACCGGTTACTGCCAACGAACGGTTTCACCTAGAAGAACGAAATATGGTGAGCCAAGTGGGATTGGTGTACTGATCATTACCTGAAAGTTTCATCAAGATTGGGTGAAAAAGTGTGTGCTGAGATTTCAGGCAACTCGTAGTTTTTTGGAAGCTTGGCAGGCCCTTTCCATGAAAGTGATTCTCGCCAGTCTCTGCTTAGGGCTACATCAACAGCAAACAAACCATAGAGTTGGAACTTGAAACTGCTTTATTGTGTCAAGTTTCAAAGAGCTAGCACAAACCGTGTTTGATTTAGAGTTCCAAATACATGTATCCCTATAGGAGAAAACAGAGTGAAACCTCAAAATGAAACCGGTTACTGCCAACGAACGGTTTCACCTAGAAGAACGAAATTTGGCGAGCCAAGTGGGATTGGTGTACTGATCATTACCTGAAAGTTTCATCAAGATTGGGTGAAAAAGTGTGTGCTGAGATTTCAGGCAACTCGTAGTTTTTTGGAAGCTTGGCAGGCCCTTTCCATGAAAGTGATTCTCGCCAGTCTCTGCTTAGGGCTACATCAACAGCAAACAAACCATAGAGATACAACTTGAAACTGCTTTATTGTGTCAAGTTTCAAAGAGCTAGCACCAACCGTGTTTGATTTAGAGTTCCAAATACATGTATCCCTATTGGAGAAAACAGAGTGAAACCTCAAAATGAAACCGGTTACTGCCAACGAACGGTTTCACCTAGAAGAACGAAATTTGGCGAGCCAAGTGGGATTGGTGTACTGATCATTACCTGAAAGTTTCATCAAGATTGGGTGAAAAAGTGTGTGCTGAGATTTCAGGCAACTCGTAGATTTTTGAAAGCTTGGCAGGCCCTTTCCATGAAAGTGATTCTCGCCAGTCTCTGCTTAGGGCTACATCAAGAGTAAACAAACCATAGAGATAGAACTTGAAACTGCTTTATTGTGTCAAGTTTCAAAGAGCTAGCACAAACCGTGTTTGATTTAGAGTTCCAAATACATGTATCCCTATAGGAGAAAACAGAGTGAAACCTCAAAATGAAACCGGTTACTGCCAATGAACGGTTTCACCTAGAAGAAGGAAATTTGGCGAGCCAAGTGGGATTGGTGTACTGATCATTACCTGAAAGTTTCATCAAGATTGGGTGAAAAAGTGTGTGCTGAGATTTCAGGCAACTCGTAGTTTTTTGGAAGCTTGGCAGGCCCTTTCCAAGAAAGTGATTCTCGCCAGTCTCTGCTTAGGGCTACATCAACAGCAAACAAACCATAGAGATAGAACTTGAAACTGCTTTATTGTGTCAAGTTTCAAAGAGCTAGCACCAACCGTGTTTGATTTAGAGTTCCAAATACATGTATCCCTATTGGAGAAAACAGAGTGAAACCTCAAAATGAAACCGGTTACTGCCAACGAACGGTTTCACCTAGAAGAACGAAATATGGCGAGCCAAGTGGGATTGGTGTACTGATCATTACCTGAAAGTTTCATCAAGATTGGGTGAAAAAGTGTGTGCTGAGATTTCAGGCAACTCGTAGTTTTTTGGAAGCTTGGCAGGCCCTTTCCATGAAAGTGATTCTCGCCAGTCTCTGCTTAGGGCTACATCAACAGCAAACAAACCATAGAGATAGAACTTGAAACTGCTTTATTGTGTCAAGTTTCAAAGAGCTAGCACAAACCGTGTTTGATTTAGAGTTCCAAATACATGTATCCCTATAGGAGAAAACAGAGTGAAACCTCAAAATGAAACCGGTTACTGCCAACGAACGGTTTCACCTAGAAGAACGAAATTTGGCGAGCCAAGTGGGATTGGTGTACTGATCATTACCTGAAAGTTTCATCAAGATTGGGTGAAAAAGTGTGTGCTGAGATTTCAGGGAACTCGTAGTTTTTTGGAAGCTTGGCAGGCCCTTTCCATGAAAGTGATTCTCGCCAGTCTCTGCTTAGGGCTACATCAACAGCAAACAAACCATAGAGATAGAACTTGAAACTGCTTTATTGTGTCAAGTTTCAAAGAGCTAGCACAAACAGTGTTTGATTTAGAGTTCCAAATACATGTTTCCCTATTGGAGAAAACAGAGTGAAACCTCAAAATGAAACCGGTTTCTGCCAACGAACGGTTTCACCTAGAAGAACGAAATTTGGCGAGCCGAGTGGGATTGGTGTACTGATCATTACCTGAAAGTTTCATCAAGATTGGGTGAAAAAGTGTGTGCTGAGATTTCAGGCAACTCGTAGTTTTTTGGAAGCTTGGCAGGCCCTTTCCATGAAAGTGATTCTCGCCAGTCTCTGCTTAGGGCTACATCAAAAGCAAACAAACAATAGAGATAGAACTTGAAACTGCTTTATTGTGTCAAGTTTCAAAGAGCTAGAACCAACCGTGTTTGATTTAGAGTTCCAAATACATGTATCCCTATAGGAGAAAACAGAGTGAAACCTCAAAATGAAACCGGTTACTGCCAACGAACGGTTTCACCTAGAAGAACGAAATTTGGCGAGCCGAGTGGGATTGGTGTACTGATCATTACCTGAAAGTTTCATCAAGATTGGGTGAAAAAGTGTGTGCTGAGATTTCAGGCAACTCGTAGTTTTTTGGAAGCTTGGCAGGCCCTTTCCATGAAAGTGATTCTCGCCAGTCTCTCCTTAGGGATACATGAACAGCAAACAAACCATAGAGATAGAACTTGAAACTGCTTTATTGTGTCAAGTTTCAAAGAGCTAGCACCAACCGTGTTTGATTTAGAGTTCCAAATACATGTATCCCTATTGGAGAAAACAGAGTGAAACCTCAAAATGAAACCGGTTACTGCCAACGAACGGTTTAACCTAGAAGAACGAAATGTGGCGAGCCAAGTGGGATTGGTGTACTGATCATTACCTCAAAGTTTCATCAAGATTGGGTGAAAAAGTGTGTGCTGAGATTTCAGGCAACTCGTAGTTTTTTGAAAGCTTGGCAGGCCCTTTCCATGAAAGTGATTCTCGCCAGTCTCTGCTTAGGGCTACATCAAGAGTAAACAAACCATAGAGATAGAACTTGAAACTGCTTTATTGTGTCAAGTTTCAAAGAGCTAGCACAAACCGTGTTTGATTTAGAGTTCCAAATACATGTATCCCTATAGGAGAAAACAGAGTGAAACCTCAAAATGAAACCGGTTACTGCCAACGAACGGTTTCACCTAGAAGAAGGAAATTTGGCGAGCCAAGTGGGATTGGTGTACTGATCATTACCTGAAAGTTTCATCAAGATTGGGTGAAAAAGTGTGTGCTGAGATTTCAGGCAACTCGTAGTTTTTTGGAAGCTTGGCAGGCCCATTCCATGAAAGTGATTCTCGCCAGTCTCTGCTTAGGGCTACATCAACAGCAAACAAACCATAGAGATAGAACTTGAAACTGCTTTATTGTGTCAAGTTTCAAAGAGCTAGCACAAACCGTGTTTGATTTAGAGTTCCAAATACATGTATCCCTATAGGAGAAAACAGAGTGAAACCTCAAAATGAAACCGGTTACTGCCAACGAACGGTTTCACCTAGAAGAAGGAAATTTGGCGAGCCAAGTGGGATAGGTGTACTGATCATTACCTGAAAGTTTCATCAAGATTGGGTGAAAAAGTGTGTGCTGAGATTTCAGGCAACTCGTAGTTTTTTGGAAGCTTGGCAGGCCCTTTCCATGAAAGTGATTCTCGCCAGTCTCTGCTTAGGGCTACATCAACAGCAAACAAACCATAGAGATAGAACTTGAAACTGCTTTATTGTGTCAAGTTTCAAAGAGCTAGCACCAACCGTGTTTGATTTAGAGTTCCAAATACATGTATCCCTATTGGAGAAAACAGAGTGAAACCTCAAAATGAAACCGGTTACTGAAAACGAACGGTTTCACCTAGAAGAACGAAATATGGTGAGCCAAGTGGGATTGGTGTACTGATCATTACCTGAAAGTTTCATCAAGATTGGGTGAAAAAGTGTGTGCTGAGATTTCAGGCAACTCGTAGTTTTTTGGAAGCTTGGCAGGCCCTTTCCATGAAAGTGATTCTCGCCAGTCTCTGCTTAGGGCTACATCAACAGCAAACAAACCATAGAGTTGGAACTTGAAACTGCTTTATTGTGTCAAGTTTCAAAGAGCTAGCACAAACCGTGTTTGATTTAGAGTTCCAAATACATGTATCCCTATAGGAGAAAACAGAGTGAAACCTCAAAATGAAACCGGTTACTGCCAACGAACGGTTTCACCTAGAAGAACGAAATTTGGCGAGCCAAGTGGGATTGGTGTACTGATCATTACCTGAAAGTTTCATCAAGATTGGGTGAAAAAGTGTGTGCTGAGATTTCAGGCAACTCGTAGTTTTTTGGAAGCTTGGCAGGGCCCTTTCCATGAAAGTGATTCTCGCCAGTCTCTGCTTAGGGCTACATCAACAGCAAACAAACCATAGAGATACAACTTGAAACTGCTTTATTGTGTCAAGTTTCAAAGAGCTAGCACCAACCGTGTTTGATTTAGAGTTCCAAATACATGTATCCCTATTGGAGAAAACAGAGTGAAACCTCAAAATGAAACCGGTTACTGCCAACGAACGGTTTCACCTAGAAGAACGAAATTTGGCGAGCCAAGTGGGATTGGTGTACTGATCATTACCTGAAAGTTTCATCAAGATTGGGTGAAAAAGTGTGTGCTGAGATTTCAGGCAACTCGTAGTTTTTTGGAAGCTTGGCAGGCCCTTTCCATGAAAGTGATTCTCGCCAGTCTCTGCTTAGGGCTACATCAACAGCAAACAAACCATAGAGATAGAACTTGAAACTGCTTTATTGTGTCAAGTTTCAAAGAGCTAGCACAAACAGTGTTTGATTTAGAGTTCCAAATACATGTTTCCCTATAGGAGAAAACAGAGTGAAACCTCAAAATGAAACCGGTTACTGCCAACGAACGGTTTCACCTAGAAGAAGGAAATTTGGCGAGCCAAGTGGGATTGGTGTACTGATCATTACCTGAAAGTTTCATCAAGATTGGGTGAAAAAGTGTGTGCTGAGATTTCAGGCAACTCGTAGTTTTTTGGAAGCTTGGCAGGCCCATTCCATGAAAGTGATTCTCGCCAGTCTCTGCTTAGGGCTACATCAACAGCAAACAAACCATAGAGATAGAACTTGAAACTGCTTTATTGTGTCAAGTTTCAAAGAGCTAGCACCAACCGTGTTTGATTTAGAGTTCCAAATACATGTATCCCTATTGGAGAAAACAGAGTGAAACCTCAAAATGAAACCGGTTACTGCCAACGAACGGTTTCACCTAGAAGAACGAAATATGGCGAGCCAAGTGGGATTGGTGTACTGATCATTACCTGAAAGTTTCATCAAGATTGGGTGAAAAAGTGTGTGCTGAGATTTCAGGCAACTCGTAGTTTTTTGGAAGCTTGGCAGGCCCTTTCCATGAAAGTGATTGTCGCCAGTCTCTGCTTAGGGCTACATCAACAGCAAACAAACCATAGAGATAGAACTTGAAACTGCTTTATTGTGTCAAGTTTCAAAGAGCTAGCACAAACCGTGTTTGATTTAGAGTTCCAAATACATGTATCCCTATAGGAGAAAACAGAGTGAAACCTCAAAATGAAACCGGTTACTGCCAACGAACGGTTTCACCTAGAAGAAGGAAATTTGGCGAGCCAAGTGGGATTGGTGTACTGATCATTACCTGAAAGTTTCATCAAGATTGGGTGAAAAAGTGTGTGCTGAGATTTCAGGCAACTCGTAGTTTTTTGGAAGCTTGGCAGGCCCTTTCCATGAAAGTGATTCTCGCCAGTCTCTGCTTAGGGCTACATCAACAGCAAACAAACCATAGAGATAGAACTTGAAACTGCTTTATTGTGTCAAGTTTCAAAGAGCTAGCACCAACCGTGTTTGATTTAGAGTTCCAAATACATGTATCCCTATTGGAGAAAACAGAGTGAAACCTCAAAATGAAACCGGTTACTGCCAACGAACGGTTTCACCTAGAAGAACGAAATATGGCGAGCCAAGTGGGATTGGTGTACTGATCATTACCTGAAAGTTTCATCAATATTGGGTGAAAAAGTGTGTGCTGAGATTTCAGGCAACTCGTAGTTTTTTGGAAGCTTGGCAGGCCCTTTCCATGAAAGTGATTCTCGCCAGTCTCTGCTTAGGGCTACATCAACAGCAAACAAACCATAGAGATAGAACTTGAAACTGCTTTATTGTGTCAAGTTTCAAAGAGCTAGCACAAACCGTGTTTGATTTAGAGTTCCAAATACATGTATCCCTATAGGAGAAAACAGAGTGAAACCTCAAAATGAAACCGGTTACTGCCAACGAACGGTTTCACCTAGAAGAACGAAATTTGGCGAGCCAAGTGGGATTGGTGTACTGATCATTACCTGAAAGTTTCATCAAGATTGGGTGAAAAAGTGTGTGCTGAGATTTCAGGCAACTCGTAGTTTTTTGGAAGCTTGGCAGGCCCTTTCCATGAAAGTGATTCTCGCCAGTCTCTGCTTAGGGCTACATCAACAGCAAACAAACCATAGAGATAGAACTTGAAACTGCTTTATTGTGTCAAGTTTCAAAGAGCTAGCACCAACCGTGTTTGATTTAGAGTTCCAAATACATGTATCCCTATTGGAGAAAACAGAGTGAAACCTCAAAATGAAACCGGTTACTGCCAACGAACGGTTTCACATAGAAGAACGAAATTTGGCGAGCCAAGTGGGATTGGTGTACTGATCATTACCTGAAAGTTTCATCAAGATTGGGTGAAAAAGTGTGTGCTGAGATTTCAGGCAACTCGTAGTTTTTTGGAAGCTTGGCAGGCCCTTTCCATGAAAGTGATTCTCGCCAGTCTCTGCTTAGGGCTACATCAACAGCAAACAAACCATAGAGATAGAACTTGAAACTGCTTTATTGTGTCAAGTTTCAAAGAGCTAGCACAAACAGTGTTTGATTTAGAGTTCCAAATACATGTTTCTCTATAGGAGAAAACAGAGTGAAACCTCAAAATGAAACCGGTTACTGCCAACGAACGGTTTCACCTAGAAGAACGAAATTTGGCGATCCAAGTGGGATTGGTGTACTGATCATTACCTGAAAGTTTCATCAAGATTGGGTGAAAAAGTGTGTGCTGAGATTTCAGGCAACTCGTAGTTTTTTGGAAGCTTGGCAGGCCCTTTCCATGAAAGTGATTCTCGCCAGTCTCTGCTTAGGGCTATATCAAAAGCAAACAAACAATAGAGATAGAACTTGAAACTGCTTTATTGTGTCAAGTTTCAAAGAGCTAGAACCAACCGTGTTTGATTTAGAGTTCCAAATACATGTATCCCTATAGGAGAAAACAGAGTGAAACCTCAAAATGAAACCGGTTACTGCCAACGAACGGTTTCACCTAGAAGAACGAAATTTGGCGAGCCGAGTGGGATTGGTGTACTGATCATTACCTGAAAGTTTCATCAAGATTGGGTGAAAAAGTGTGTGCTGAGATTTCAGGCAACTCGTAGTTTTTTGGAAGCTTGGCAGGCCCTTTCCATGAAAGTGATTCTCGCCAGTCTCTCCTTAGGGATACATGAACAGCAAACAAACCATAGAGATAGAACTTGAAACTGCTTTATTGTGTCAAGTTTCAAAGAGCTAGCACCAACCGTGTTTGATTTAGAGTTCCAAATACATGTATCCCTATTGGAGAAAACAGAGTGAAACCTCAAAATGAAACCGGTTACTGCCAACGAACGGTTTAACCTAGAAGAAGGAAATGTGGCGAGCCAAGTGGGATTGGTGTACTGATCATTACCTGAAAGTTTCATCAAGATTGGGTGAAAAAGTGTGTGCTGAGATTTCAGGCAACTCGTAGTTTTTTGAAAGCTTGGCAGGCCCTTTCCATGAAAGTGATTCTCGCCAGTCTCTGCTTAGGGCTACATCAAGAGTAAACAAACCATAGAGATAGAACTTGAAACTGCTTTATTGTGTCAAGTTTCAAAGAGCTAGCACAAACCGTGTTTGATTTAGAGTTCCAAATACATGTATCCCTATAGGAGAAAACAGAGTGAAACCTCAAAATGAAACCGGTTACTGCCAACGAACGGTTTCACCTAGAAGAAGGAAATTTGGCGAGCCAAGTGGGATTGGTGTACTGATCATTACCTGAAAGTTTCATCAAGATTGGGTGAAAAAGTGTGTGCTGAGATTTCAGGCAACTCGTAGTTTTTTGGAAGCTTGGCAGGCCCTTTCCATGAAAGTGATTCTCGCCAGTCTCTGCTTAGGGCTACATCAACAGCAAACAAACCATAGAGATAGAACTTGAAACTGCTTTATTGTGTCAAGTTTCAAAGAGCTAGCACCAACCGTGTTTGATTTAGAGTTCCAAATACATGTATCCCTATTGGAGAAAACAGAGTGAAACCTCAAAATGAAACCGGTTACTGCCAACGAACGGTTTCACCTAGAAGAAGGAAATATGGCGAGCCAAGTGGGATTGGTGTACTGATCATTACCTGAAAGTTTCATCAAGATTGGGTGAAAAAGTGTGTGCTGAGATTTCAGGCAACTCGTAGTTTTTTGGAAGCTTGGCAGGCCCTTTCCATGAAAGTGATTCTCGCCAGTCTCTGCTTATGGCTACATCAACAGCAAACAAACCATAGAGATAGAACTTGAAACTGCTTTATTGTGTCAAGTTTCAAAGAGCTAGCACAAACCGTGTTTGATTTAGAGTTCCAAATACATGTATCCCTATAGGAGAAAACAGAGTGAAACCTCAAAATGAAACCGGTTACTGCCAACGAACGGTTTCACCTAGAAGAAGGAAATTTGGCGAGCCAAGTGGGATTAGTGTACTGATCATTACCTGAAAGTTTCATCAAGATTGGGTGAAAAAGTGTGTGCTGAGATTTCAGGCAACTCGTAGTTTTTTGGAAGCTTGGCAGGCCCTTTCCATGAAAGTGATTCTCGCCAGTCTCTGCTTAGGGCTACATCAACAGCAAACAAACCATAGAGATAGAACTTGAAACTGCTTTATTGTGTCAAGTTTCAAAGAGCTAGCACCAACCGTGTTTGATTTAGAGTTCCAAATACATGTATCCCTATTGGAGAAAACAGAGTGAAACCTCAAAATGAAACCGGTTACTGCCAACGAACGGTTTCACCTAGAAGAACGAAATATGGCGAGCCAAGTGGGATTGGTGTACTGATCATTACCTGAAAGTTTCATCAAGATTGGGTGAAAAAGTGTGTGCTGAGATTTCAGGCAACTCGTAGTTTTTTGGAAGCTTGGCAGGCCCTTTCCATGAAAGTGATTCTCGCCAGTCTCTGCTTAGGGCTACATCAACAGCAAACAAACCATAGAGATAGAACTTGAAACTGCTTTATTGTGTCAAGTTTCAAAGAGCTAGCACAAACCGTGTTTGATTTAGAGTTCCAAATACATGTATCCCTATAGGAGAAAACAGAGTGAAACCTCAAAATGAAACCGGTTACTGCCAACGAACGGTTTCACCTAGAAGAACGAAATTTGGCGAGCCAAGTGGGATTGGTGTACTGATCATTACCTGAAAGTTTCATCAAGATTGGGTGAAAAAGTGTGTGCTGAGATTTCAGGCAACTCGTAGTTTTTTGGAAGCTTGGCAGGCCCTTTCCATGAAAGTGATTCTCGCCAGTCTCTGCTTAGGGCTACATCAACAGCAAACAAACCATAGAGATAGAACTTGAAACTGCTTTATTGTGTCAAGTTTCAAAGAGCTAGCACCAACCGTGTTTGATTTAGAGTTCCAAATACATGTATCCCTATAGGAGAAAACAGAGTGAAACCTCAAAATGAAACCGGTTACTGCCAACGAACGGTTTCACCTAGAAGAACGAAATTTGGCGAGCCAAGTGGGATTGGTGTACTGATCATTACCTGAAAGTTTCATCAAGATTGGGTGAAAAAGTGTGTGCTGAGATTTCAGGCAACTCGTAGTTTTTTGGAAGCTTGGCAGGCCCTTTCCATGAAAGTGATTCTCGCCAGTCTCTGCTTAGGGCTACATCAACAGCAAACAAACCATAGAGATAGAACTTGAAACTGCTTTATTGTGTCAAGTTTCAAAGAGCTAGCACAAACAGTGTTTGATTTAGAGTTCCAAATACATGTTTCCCCTATAGGAGAAAACAGAGTGAAACCTCAAAATGAAACCGGTTACTGCCAACGAACGGTTTCACCTAGAAGAACGAAATTTGGCGAGCCGAGTGGGATTGGTGTACTGATCATTACCTGAAAGTTTCATCAAGATTGGGTGAAAAAGTGTGTGCTGAGATTTCAGGCAACTCGTAGTTTTTTGGAAGCTTGGCAGGCCCTTTCCATGAAAGTGATTCTCGCCAGTCTCTCCTTAGGGATACATGAACAGCAAACAAACCATAGAGATAGAACTTCAAACTGCTTTATTGTGTCAAGTTTCAAAGAGCTAGCACCAACCGTGTTTGATTTAGAGTTCCAAATACATGTATCCCTATTGGAGAAAACAGAGTGAAACCTCAAAATGAAACCGGTTACTGCCAACGAACGGTTTAACCTAGAAGAACGAAATGTGGCGAGCCAAATTTCCTTCTTCTAGGTGAAACCGTTCGTTGGCAGTAACCGGTTTCATTTTGAGGTTTCACTCTCTTTTCTCCTATAGGGATACATGTATTTGGAACTCTAAATCAAACACGGTTTGTGCTAGCTCTTTGAACTGACGCAGTTTCAAGTTCTATCTCTATGGTTTGTGTAGCCATAAGCACCGATTAATGATCAGTACACCAATCCCACTTGCCTAAATCAAACACGGTTTGTGCTAGCTCTTTGAAACTTGACACAATAAAGCAGTTTCAAGTTCTATCTCTATGGTTTGTTTGCTGTTGATGTAGCCCTAAGCAGGGAAAGCGATCAGTACACCAATCCCACTTGGCTCGCCAAATTTCCTTCTTCTAGGTGAAACCGTTCGTTGGCAGTAACCAGTTTCATTTTGAGGTTTCACTCTGTTTTCTCCTATAGGGATACATGTATTTGGAACTCTAAATCAAACACGGTTTG
>NW_027521935.1:0-42823 GCF_052094955.1 Ictidomys tridecemlineatus
ATCCCACTTGGCTCGTCAAATTTCGTTCTTCTAGGTGAAACCGTTCCTTGGCAGTAACCGGTTTCATTTTGAGGTTTCACTCTGTTTTCTCCTATAGGGATACATGTATTTGGAACTCTAAATCAAACACGGTTTGTGCTAGCTCTTTGAAACTTGACACCATAAAGCAGTTTCAAGTTCTATCTCTATGGTTGTTTGCTGTTGATGTAGCCGTAAGCAGAGACTGGCGAGAATCACTTTCTTGGAAAGGGCCTGCCAAGCTTCCAAAAAACTACGAGTTCCCTGAAATCTCAGCACACACTTTTTCACCCAATCTTGATGAAACTTTCAGGTAATGATCAGTACACCAATTCCACTTGGCTCGCCAAATTTCGTTCTGCTAGGTGAAACCGTTAGTTGGCAGTAACCGGTTTCATTTTGAGGTTTCACTCTGTTTTCTCCTATAGGGATACATGTATTTGGAACTCTAAATCAAACACGCTTTGTGCTAGCTCTTTGAAACTTGACACCATAAAGCAGTTTCAAGTTCTATCTCTATGGTTTGTTTGCTGTTGATGTAGCCCTAAGCAGAGACTGGCGAGAATCACTTTCATGGAAAGGGCCTGCCAAGCTTCCAAAAAACTACGAGTTGCCTGAAATCTCAGCACACACTTTTCACCGAATCTTGATGAAACTTTCAGGTAATGATCAGTACACCAATCCCACTTGGCTCGCCAAATTTCGTTCTTCTAGGTGAAACCGTTCGTTGGCATTAACCGGTTTCATTTTGAGGTTTCACTCTGTTTTCTCCTATAGGATACATGTATTTGGAACTCTAAATCAACACGGTTTGTGCTAGCTCTTTGAAACTTGACACCATAAAGCAGTTTCAAGTTCTATCTCTATGGTTTTTGTGCTGTTGATGTAGCCCTAAGCAGAGACTGGCGAGAATCACTTTCATGGAAAGGGCCTGCCAAGCTTCCAAAAAACTACGAGTTGCCTGAAATCTCAGCACACACTTTTTCACCCAATCTTGATGAATCTTTCAGGTAATGATCAGTACACCAATCCCACTTGGCTCGCCAAATTTCGTTCTTCTAGGTGAAACCGTTCGTTGGCAGTAACCGGTTTCATTTTGAGGTTTCACTCTGTTTTCTCCTATAGGGATACATGTATTTGGAACTCTAAATCAAACACGGTTTGTGCTAGCTCTTTGAAACTTGACACCATAAAGCAGTTTCAAGTTCTATCTCTATGGTTTGTTTGCTGTTGATGTAGCCCTAAGCAGAGACTGGCGAGAATCACTTTCATGGAAAGGGCCTGCCTAGCTTCCAAATAACTACGAGTTGCCTGAAATCTCAGCACACACTTTTTCACCCAATCTTGATGAATCTTTCAGGTAATGATCAGTACACCAATCCCACTTGGCTCGCCAAATTTCGTTCTTCTAGGTGAAACCGTTCGTTGGCAGTAACCGGTTTCATTTTGAGGTTTCACTCTGTTTTCTCCTATAGGGATACATGTATTTGGAACTCTAAATCAAACACGGTTTGTGCTAGCTCTTTGAAACTTGACACCATAAAGCAGTTTCAAGTTTTATCTCTATGGTTTGTGTGCTGTTCATGTAGCCCTAAGCAGAGACTGGCGAGAATCACTTTCATGGAAAGGGCCTGCCAAGCTTCCAAAAAACTACGAGTTGCCTGAAATCTCAGCACACACTTTTTCACCCAATCTTGATGAATCTTTCAGGTAATGATCAGTACACCAATCCCACTTGGCTCGCCAAATTTCGTTCTTCTAGGTGAAACCGTTCGTTGGCAGTAACCGGTTTCATTTTGAGGTTTCACTCTGTTTTCTCCTATAGGGATACATGTATTTGGAACTCTAAATCAAACACGGTTTGTGCTAGCTCTTTGAAACTTGACACCATAAAGCAGTTTCAAGTTCTATCTCTATGGTTTGTTTGCTGTTGATGTAGCCCTAAGCAGAGACTGGCGAGAATCACTTTCATGGAAAGGGCCTGCCAAGCTTCCAAAAAACTACGAGTTGCCTGAAATCTCAGCACACACTTTTTCACCCAATCTTGATGAATCTTTCAGGTAATGATCAGTACACAATCCCACTTGGCTCGCCAAATTTCGTTCTTCTAGGTGAAACCGTTCGTTGGCAGTAACCGGTTTCATTTTGAGGTTTCACTCTGTTTTCTCCTATAGGGATACATGTATTTGGAACTCTAAATCAAACACGGTTTGTGCTAGCTCTTTGAAACTTGACACCATAAAGCAGTTTCAAGTTCTATCTCTATGGTTTGTTTGCTGTTGATGTAGCCCTAAGCAGAGACTGGCGAGAATCACTTTCATGGAAAGGGCCTGCCTAGCTTCCAAATAACTACGAGTTGCCTGAAATCTCAGCACACACTTTTTCACCCAATCTTGATGAATCTTTCAGGTAATGATCAGTACACCAATCCCACTTGGCTCGCCAAATTTCGTTCTTCTAGGTGAAACCGTTCGTTGGCAGTAACCGGTTTCATTTTGAGGTTTCACTCTGTTTTCTCCTATAGGGATACATGTATTTGGAAATCTAAATCAAACACGGTTTGTGCTAGCTCTTTGAAACTTGACACCATAAAGCAGTTTCAAGTTCTATCTCTATGGTTTGTTTGCTGTTGATGTAGCCCTAAGCAGAGACTGGCGAGAATCACTTTCATGGAAAGGACCTGCCAAGCTTCCAAAAAACTACGAGTTGCCTGAAATCTCAGCACACACTTTTTCACCCAATCTTGATGAAACATTCAGGTAATGATCAGTACACCAATCCCACTTGGCTCGCCAAATTTCGTTCTTCTAGGTGAAACCGTTCGTTGGCAGTAACCGGTTTCATTTTGAGGTTTCACTCTGTTTTCTCCTATAGGGATACATGTATTTGGAACTCTAAATCAAACAAGGTTTGTGCTAGCTCTTTGAAACTTGACACCATAAAGCAGTTTCAATTTCTATCTCTATGGTTTGTTTGCTGTTGATGTAGCCCTAAGCAGAGACTGGCGAGAATCACTTTCATGGAAAGGGCCTGCCAAGCTTCCAAAAAACTACGAGTTGCCTGAAATCTCAGCACACACTTTTTCACCCAATCTTGATGAATCTTTCAGGTAATGATCAGTACACCAATCCCACTTGGCTCGCCAAATTTCGTTCTTCTAGGTGAAACCGTTCGTTGGCAGTAACCGGTTTCATTTTGAGGTTTCACTCTGTTTTCTCTTATAGGGATACATGTATTTGGAACTCTAAATCAAACACGGTTTGTGCTAGCTCTTTGAAACTTGACACCATAAAGCAGTTTCAAGTTCTATCTCTATGGTTTGTTTGCTGTTGATGTAGCAATAATCAGAGACTGACGAGAATCACTTTCATGGAAAGGGCCTGCCAAGCTTCCAAAAAACTACGAGTTGCCTGAAATCTCAGCACACACTTTTTCACCCAATCTTGATGAAACTTTCAGGAAATGATCAGTACACCATTCCCACTTGGCTCGCCAAATTTCGTTCCTCTAGGTGAAACCGTTCGTTGGCAGTAACCGGTTTCATTTTGAGGTTTCACTCTGTTTTCTCCTATAGGGATACATGTATTTGGAACTCTAAATCAAACACGGTTTGTGCTAGCTCTTTGAAACTTGACACCATAAAGCAGTTTCAAGTTCTATCTCTATGGTTTGTTTGCTGTTGATGTAGCCCTAAGCAGAGACTGGCGAGAATCACTTTCATGGAAAGGGCCTGCCAAGCTTCCAAAAAACTACGAGTTACCTGAAATCTCAGCACACACTTTTTCACCCAATCTTGATGAAACTTTCAGGTAATGATCAGGTACAACAATCCCACTTGGCTCGCCAAATTTCGTTCTTCTAGGTGAAACCGTTCGTTGGCAGTAACTGGTTCATTTTGAGGTTTCACTCTGCTTTCTCCTATAGGATACATGTATTTGGAACTCTAAATCAAACACGGTTTGTGCTAGCTCTTTAAAACTTGACACAATAAAGCAGTTTCAAGTTCTATCTCTATGGTTTGTTTGCTGTTGATGTAGCCCTAAGCAGAGACTGGCGAGAATCACTTTCATGGAAAGGCCTGCCAAGCTTCCAAAAAACTACGAGTTGCCTGAAATCTCAGCACACACTTTTTCACCCAATCTTGATGAAACTTTCAGGTAATGATCAGTACACAAATCCCACTTGGCTCGCCAAATTTCGTTCTTCTAGGTGAAACCGTTCCTTGGCAGTAACCGGTTTCATTTTGAGGTTTCACTCTGTTTTGTCCTATAGGGATACAGGTATTTGGAACTCTAAATCAAACATGGTTTGTGCTAGCTCTTTGAAACTAGACACCATAAAGCAGTTTCAAGTTCTATCTCTATGGTTCGTTTGCTGTTGATGTAGCCCTAAGCAGAGACTGGCGAGAATCACTTTCATGGAAAGGGCCTGCCAAGCTTCCAAAAAACTACGAGTTGCCTGAAATCTCAGCACACACTTTTTCACCCAATCTTGATGAAACTTTCAGGTAATTATCAGTACACCAGTCCCACTTGGCTCGCCAAATTTCGTTCTTCTAGGTGAAACCGTTCGTTGGCAGTAACCGGTTTCATTTTGAGGTTTCACTCTGTTTTCTCCTATAGGGATACATGTATTTGGAACTCTAAATCAAACACGGTTGTGCTACCTCTTTGAAACTTGACACCATAAAGCAGTTTCAAGTTCTATCTCTATGGTTTGTTTGCTGTTGATGTAGCCCTAAGCAGAGACTGGCGAGAATCACTTTCATGGAAAGGGCCTGCCAAGCTTCCAAAAAACTACGAGTTGCCTGAAATCTCAGCACACACTTTTTCACCAATCTTGATGAAACTTTCAGGTAATGATCAGTACACCAATCCCACTTGGCTCGCCAAATTTCGTTCCTCTAGGTGAAACCTTTCGTTGGCATTAACCGGTTTCATTTTGAGGTTTCACTCTGTTTTCTCCTATAGGGATACATGTATTTGGAACACTAAATCAAACACGGTTTGTGCTAGCTCTTTGAAACTTGATACCATAAAGCAGTTTCAAGTTCTATCTCTATGGTTTGTTTGCTGTTGATGTAGCCCTAAGCAGAGACTGGCGAGAATCACTTTCATGGAAAGGGCCTGCCAAGCTTCCAAAAAACTACGAGTTGCCTGAAATCTCAGCACACACTTTTTCACCCATTCTTGATGAAACTTTCAGGTAATGATCAGTACACCAATCCCACTTGGCTCTCCAAATTTCGTTCTTCTAGGTAAAACCGTTCGTTGGCAGTAACCGGTTTCATTTTGAGGTTCACTCTGTTTTCTCCTATAGGGATACATGTATTTGGAACTCTAAATCAACCACGGTTGTGCTAGCTCTTTGAAACTTGACACCATAAAGCAGTTTCAAGTTCTATCTCTATGGTTTGTTTGCTGTTGATGTAGCCCTAATCAGAGACTGGCGAGAATCACTTTCATGGAAAGGGCCTGCCAAGCTTCCAAAAAACTACGAGTTGCCTGAAATCTCAGCACACACTTTTTCACCCAATCTTGATGAAACTTTCAGGAAATGATCAGTACACCATTCCCACTTGGCTCGCCAAATTTCGTTCCTCTAGGTGAAACCGTTCGTTGGCAGTAACCGGTTTCATTTTGAGGTTTCACTCTGTTTTCTCCTATAGTGATACATGTATTTGGAACTCTAAATCAAACACGGTTTGTGCTAGCTCTTTGAAACTTGACACCATAAAGCAGTTTCAAGTTCTATCTCTATGGTTTGTTTGCTGTTGATGTAGCCCAAGCAGAGACTGGCGAGAATCACTTCATGGAAAGGGCCTGCAAGCTTCCAAAAAACTACGAGTTGCCTGAAATCTCAGCACACACTTTTTCACCCAATCTTGATGAAACTTTCAGGTAATTATCAGTACAACAATCCCACTTGGCTCGCCAAATTTCGTTCTTCTAGGTGAAACCGTTCGTTGGCAGTAACCGGTTTCATTTTGAGGTTTCACTCTGTTTTCTCCTATAGGGATACATGTATTTGGAACTCTAAATCAAACACGGTTTGTGCTAGCTCTTTGAAACTTGACACAATAAAGCAGTTTCAAGTTCTATCTCTATGGTTTGTTTGCTGTTGATGTAGCCCTAAGCAGAGACTGGCGAGAATCACTTTCATGGAAAGGGCCTGCCAAGCTTCCAAAAAACTACGAGTTGCCTGAAATCTCAAAACACTTTTTCACCCAATCTTGATGAAACTTTCAGGTAATGATCAATACAACAATCCCACTTGGCTCGCCAAATTTCGTTCTTCTAGGTGAAACCGTTCGTTGGCAGTAACCGGTTTCATTTTGAGGTTTCACTCTGTTTTCTCCTATAGGGATACATGTATTTGGAACTCTAAATCAAACAAGGTTTGTGCTAGCTCTTTGAAACTTGACACAATAAACCAGTTTCAAGTTCTATCTCTATGGTTTGTTTGCTGTTGATGTAGCCCTAAGCAGAGACTGGCGAGAATCACTTTCATGGAAAGGGCCTGCCAAGCTTCCAAAAAACTACGAGTTGCCTGAAATCTCAGCACACACTTTTTCACCCAATCTTGATGAAACTTTCAGGTAATGATCAGTACACCAATCCCACTTGGCTCGCCAAATTTCGTTCTTCTAGTGAAACCGTTCGTTGGCAGTAACCGGTTTCATTTTGAGTTTCACTCTGTTTTCTCCTATAGGGATACATGTATTTGGAACTCTAAATCAAACACGGTTTGTGCTAGCTCTTGAAACTTGACACCATAAAGCAGTTTCAAGTTCTATCTCTATGGTTTGTTTGCTGTTGATGTAGCCCTAAGCAGAGACTGGCGAGAATCACTTTCATGGAAAGGGCCTGCCAAGCTTCCAAAAAACTACGAGTTGCCTGAATCTCAGCACACACTTTTTCACCCAATCTTGATGAAACTTTCAGGTAATGATCAGTACACCAATCCCACTTGGCTCGCCAAATTTCGTTCTTCTAGGTGAAACCGTTCGTTGGCAGTAACCGGTTTCATTTGAGGTTTCACTCTGTTTTCTCCTATAGGGATACATGTATTTGGAACTCTAAATCAAACCGGTTTGTGCTAGCTCTTTGAAACTTGACACCATAAAGCAGTTTCAAGTTCTATCTCTATGGTTTGTTTGCTGTTGATGTAGCCCTAAGCAGAGACTGGCGAGAATCACTTTCATGGAAAGGGCCTGCCAAGCTTCCAAAAACTACGAGTTGCCTGAAATCTCAGCACACACTTTTTCACCCAATCTTGATGAAACTTTCAGGTAATGATCAGTACACCAATCCCACTTGGCTCGCCAAATTTCGTTTTTCTAGGTGAAACCGTTCGTTGGCAGTAACCGGTTTCATTTTGAGGTTTCACTCTGTTTTCTCCTATAGGGATACATGTATTTGGAACTCTAAATCAAACACGGTTTGTGATAGCTCTTTGAAACTTGACACCATAAAGCAGTTTCAAGTTCTATCTCTATGGTTTGTTTGCTGTTGATGTAGCCCTAAGCAGAGACTGGCGAGAATCACTTTCATGGAAAGGGCCTGCCAAGCTTCCAAAAAACTACGAGTTGCCTGAAATATCAGCACACACTTTTTCACCAATCTTGATGAAACTTTCAGGTAATGATCAGTACACCAATCCACTTGGCTCGCCAAATTTCGTTCCTCTAGGTGAAACCGTTCGTCGGCAGTAACCGGTTTCATTTTGAGGTTTCACTCTGTTTTCTCCTATAGGGATACATGTATTTGGAACTCTAAATCAAACACGGTTTGTGCTAGCTCTTTGAAACTTGACACCATAAAGCAGTTTCAAGTTCTATCTCTATGGTTTGTTTGCTGTTGATGTAGCCCTAAGCAGAGACTGGCGAGAATCACTTTCATGGAAAGGGCCTGCCAAGCTTCAAAACTACGAGTTGCCTGAAATCTCAGCACACACTTTTTCACCCAATCTTGATAAACTTTCAGGTAATGACAGTACACCAATCCCACTTGGCTCGCCAAATTTCGTTCTTCTAGGTGAAACCGTTCTTGGCAGTAACCGGTTTCATTTTGAGGTTTCACTCTGTTTTCTCCTATAGGGATACATGTATTTGGAACTCTAAATCAAACACGGTTTGTGCTAGCTCTTTGAAACTTGACACCATAAAGCAGTTTCAGGTTCTATCTCTATGGTTTGTTTGCTGTTGATGTAGCCCTAAGCAGAGACTGGCGAGAATCACTTTCATGGAAAGGGCCTGCCAAGCTTCCAAAAAACTACGAGTTGCCTGAATCTCAGAACACACTTTTTCACCCAATCTTAATGAAACTTTCAGGTAATGATCAGTACACCAATCCCACTTGGCTCGCCAAATTTCGGTTCTTCTATGTGAAACCGTTCGTTGACAGTAACCGGTTTCATTTTGAGGTTTCACTCTGGTTTCTCCTATAGGGATACATGTATTTGGAACTCTAAATCAAACACGGTTTGTGCTAGCTCTTTGAAACTTGACACCATAAAGCAGTTTCAAGTTCTATCTCTATGGTTTGTTTGCTGTTGATGTAGCCGTAAGCAGAGACTGGCGAGAATCACTTTCTTGGAAAGGGCCTGCCAAGCTTCCAAAAAACTACGAGTTCCCTGAAATCTCAGCACACACTTTTTCACCCAATCTTGATGAAACTTTCAGGTAATGATCAGTACACCAATCCCACTTGGCTCGCTAAATTTCGTTCTTCTAGGTGAAACCGTTAGTTGGCAGTAACCGGTTTCATTTTGAGGTTTCACTCTGTTTTCTCCTATAGGGATACATGTATTTGGAAATCTAAATCAAACACGGTTTGTGCTAGGTCTTTGAAACTTGACACCATAAAGCAGTTTCAAGTTCTATCTCTATGGTTTGTTTGCTGTTGATGTAGCCCTAAGCAGAGACTGGCGAGAATCACTTTCATGGAAAGGGCCTGCCTAGCTTCCAAATAACTACGAGTTGCCTGAAATCTCAGCACACAATTTTTCACCCAATCTTGATGAATCTTTCAGGTAATGATCAGTACACCAATCCCACTTGGCTCGCCAAATTTCGTTCTTCTAGGTGAAACCGTTCGTTGGCAGTAACCGGTTTCATTTTGAGGTTTCACTCTGTTTTCTCCTATAGGGATACATGTATTTGGAAATCTAAATCAAACACGGTTTGTGCTAGCTCTTTGAAACTTGACACCATAAAGCAGTTTCAAGTTCTATCTCTATGGTTTGTTTGCTGTTGATGTAGCCCTAAGCAGAGACTGGCGAGAATCACTTTCATGGAAAGGACCTGCCAAGCTTCCAAAAAACTACGAGTTGCCTGAAATCTCAGCACACACTTTTTCACCCAATCTTGATGAAACATTCAGGTAATGATCAGTACACCAATCCCACTTGGCTCGCCAAATTTCGTTCTTCTAGGTGAAACCGTTCGTTGGCAGTAACCGGTTTCATTTGAGGTTTCACTCTGTTTTCTCCTATAGGGATACATGTATTTGGAACTCTAAATCAAACAAGGTTTGTGCTAGCTTTTTGAAACTTGACACCATAAGCAGTTTCAAGTTCTATCTCTATGGTTTGTTTGCTGTTGATGTAGCCTAAGCAGAGACTGGCGAGAATCACTTTCATGGAAAAGGCCTGCCAAGCTTCCAAAAAACTACGAGTTGCCTGAAATCTCAGCACACACTTTTTCACCCAATCTTGATGAAACTTTCAGGTAATGATCACTACACCAATCCCACTTGGCTCGCCAAATTTGGTTCTTCTAGGTGAAACCGTTCGTTGGCAGTAACCGGTTTCATTTTGAGGTTTCACTCTGTTTTCTCCTATAGGGATACAAGTATTTGGAACTCTAAATCAAACACGGTTTTGCTAGCTCTTTGAAACTTGACACCATAAAGCAGTTTCAAGTTCTATCTCTATGGTTTGTTTGCTGTTGATGTAGCCCTAAGCAGAGACTGGCGAGAATCACTTTCATGGAAAGGGCCTGCCTAGCTTCCAAATAACTACGAGTTGCCTGAAATCTCAGCACACAATTTTTCACCCAATCTTGATGAATCTTTCAGGTAATGATCAGTACACCAATCCCACTTGGCTCGCCAAATTTCGTTCTTCTAGGTGAAACCGTTCGTTGGCAGTAACCGGTTTCATTTTGAGGTTTCACTCTGTTTTCTCTATAGGGATACATGTATTTGGAAATCTAAATCAAACACGGTTTGTGCTAGCTCTTTGAAACTTGACACCATAAAGCAGTTTCAAGTTCTATCTCTATGGTTTGTTTGCTGTTGATGTAGCCCTAAGCAGAGACTGGCGAGAATCACTTTCATGGAAAGGACCTGCCAAGCTTCCAAAAAACTACGAGTTGCCTTGAAATCTCAGCACACACTTTTTCACCCAATCTTGATGAAACATTCAGGTAATGATCAGTACACCAATCCCACTTGGCTCGCCAAATTTCGTTCTTCTAGGTGAAACCGTTCGTTGGCAGTAACCGGTTTCATTTTGAGGTTTCACTCTGTTTTCTCCTATAGGGATACATGTATTTGGAACTCTAAATCAAACAAGGTTTGTGCTAGCTCTTTGAAACTTGACACCATAAAGCAGTTTCAATTTATATCTCTATGGTTTGTTTGCTGTTGATGTAGCCCTAAGCAGAGACTAGCGAGAATCACTTTCATGGAAAGGGCTTGCCAAGCTTCCAAAAAACTACGAGTTGCCTGAAATCTCAGCACACACTTTTTCACCCAATCTTGATGAATCTTTCAGGTAAGGATCAGTACACCAATCCACTTGGCTCGACAAATCTCGTTCTTCTAGGTGAAACCGTTCGTTGGCAGTAACCGGTTTCATTTTGAGGTTTCACTCTGTTTTCTCCTATAGGGATATATGTATTTGGAACTCTAAATCAAACACGGTTTGTGCTAGCTCTTTGAAACTTGACACCATAAAGCAGTTTCAAGTTCTATCTCTATGGTTTGTTTGCTGTTGATGTAGCCCTAAGCAGAGACTGGCGAGAATCACTTTCATGGAAGGGGCCTGCCAAGCTTCCAAAAAACTACGAGTTGCCTGAAATCTCAGAGCACACTATTTCACCCAATCTTGATGAAACTTTCAGGTAATGATCAGTACACCAATCCCACTTGGCTCGCCAAATTTCGTTCTTCTAGGTGGAACCGTTCGTCGGCAGTAACCGGTTTCATTTTGAGGTTTCACTCTGTTTTCTCCTATAGGGATACATGTATTTGGAACTCTAAATCAAACACGGTTTGTGCTAGCTCTTTGAAACTTGACACCATAAAGCAGTTTCAAGTTCTATCTCTATGGTTTGTTTGCTGTTGATGTAGCCCTAAGCAGAGACTGGCGAGAATCACTTTCATGGAAAGGGCCTGCCAAGCTTCCAAAAAACTACGAGTAGCCTGAAATCTCAGCACACACTTTTTCACCCAATCTTGATGAAACTTTCAGGTAATGATCAGTACACCAATCCCACTTGGCTCGCCAAATTTCGTTCTTCTAGGTGAAAACCGTTCGTTGGCAGTAACCGGTTTCATTTTGAGGTTTCACTCTGTTTTCCCCTATAGGGATATATGTATATAGAACTCTAAATCAAACACGGTTTGTGCTAGCTCTTTGAAACTTGACACCATAAAGCAGTTTCAAGTTCTATCTCTATGGTTTGTTTGCTGTTGATGTAGCCCTAAGCAGAGACTGGCGAGAATCACTTTCATGGAAAGGGCCTGCCAAGCTTCCAAAAAACTACGAGTTGCCTGAAATCTCAAAACACTTTTTCACCAATCTTGATGAAACTTTCAGGTAATGATCAGTACAACAATCCCACTTGGCTCGCCAAATTTCGTTCTTCTAGGTGAAACCGTTCGTTGGCAGTAAACGGTTTCATTTTGACGTTTCACTCTGTTTTCTCCTATAGGGATACATGTATTTGGAACTCTAAATCAAACACGGTTTGTGCTAGCTCTTTGAACTTGACACCATAAAGCAGTTTCAAGTTCTATCTCTATGGTTTGTTTGCTGTTGATGTAGCCCTAAGCAGAGACTGGCGAGAATCACTTTCATGGAAGGGGCCTGCCAAGCTTCCAAAAACTACGAGTTGCCTGAAATCTCAGAGCACACTATTTCACCCAATCTTGATGAAACTTTCAGGTAATGATCAGTACACCAATCCCACTTGGCTCGCCAAATTTCGTTCTTCTAGGTGGAACCGTTCGTCGGCAGTAACCGGTTTCATTTTGAGGTTTCACTCTGTTTTCTCCTATAGGGATACATGTATTTGGAACTCTAAATCAAACACGGTTTGTGCTAGCTCTTTGAAACTTGACACCATAAAGCAGTTTCAAGTTCTATCTCTATGGTTTGTTTGCTGTTGATGTAGCCCTAAGCAGAGACTGCGAGAATCACTTTCATGGAAAGGGCCTGCCAAGCTTCCAAAAAACTACGAGTAGCCTGAAATCTCAGCACACACTTTTTACCCAATCTTGATGAAACTTTCAGGTAATGATCAGTACACCAATCCCACTTGGCTCGCAAATTTCGTTCTTCTAGGTGAAACCGTTCGTTGGCAGTAACCGGTTTCATTTTGAGGTTTCACTCTGTTTTCTTTTATAGGGATATATGTATTTAGAACTCTAAATCAAACAAGGTGTTTGCTAGCTCTTTGAAACTTGACACCATAAAGCAGTTTCAAGTTCTATCTCTATGGTTTCTTTGCTGTTGATGTAGCCCTAAGCAGAGACTGGCGAGAATCACTTTCATGGAAAGGGCCTGCCAAGCTTCCAAAAAACTACGAGTTGCCTGAAATCTCAAAACACTTTTTCACCCAATCTTGATGAAACTTTCAGGTAATGATCAGTACACCAATTCCACTTGGCTCGCCAAATTTCGTTTTTCTAGGTGAAACCGTTCGTGGCAGTAACCGGTTTCATTTGAGGTTTCACTCTGTTTTCTCCTATAGGGATACATGTATTTGGAACTCTAAATCAAACACGGTTTGTGCTAGCTCTTTGAAACTTGACACAATAAAGCAGTTTCAAGTTCTATCTCTATGGTTTGTTTGCTGTTGATGTAGCCCTAAGCAGAGACTGGCGAGAATCACTTTCATGGAAAGGGCCTGCCAAGCTTCCAAAAAACTACGAGTTGCCTGAAATCTCAGCACACACTTTTTCACCCAATCTTGATGGAACTTTCACATAATGATCAGTACACCAATTTCACTTGGCTCGCCAAATCTCCTTCTTCTAGGTGAAACCGTTCGTTGGCAGTAACTGGTTTCATTTTGAGGTTTCACTCTGTTTTCTCCTATAGGGATACATGTATTTGGAACTCTAAATCAAACACGGTTTGTGCTAGCTCTTTGAAACTTGACACAATAAAGCAGTTTCAAGTTCTATCTCTATGGTTTGTTTGCTGTTGATGTAGCCCTAAGCAGAGACTGGCGAGAATCACTTTCATGGAAAGGGCCTGCCAAGCTTCCAAAAAACTACGAGTTGCCTGAAATCTCAGCACACACTTTTTCACCCAATCTTGATGAAACTTTCAGGTAATGATCAGTACACCAATCCCACTTGGCTCGCCAAATATCGTTCTTCTAGGTGAAACCGTTCGTTGGCAGTAACCAGTTTCATTTTGAGGTTTCACTCTGTTTTCTCCTATAGGGATACATGTATTTGGTACTCTAAATCAAACACGGTTTGTGCTACCTCTTTGAAACTTGACACCATAAAGCAGTTTCAAGTTCTATCTCTATGGTTTGTTTGCTGTTGATGTAGCCCTAAGCAGAGACTGGCGAGAATCACTTTCATGGAAAGGGCCTGCCAAGCTTCCAAAAAACTACGAGTTGCCTGAAATCTCAGCACACACTTTTTCACCGAATCTTGATGAAACTTTCAGGTAATGATCAGTACACCAATCCCACTTGGCTCGCCAATTTCGTTCTTCTAGGTGAAACCGTTCGTTGGCAGTAACTGGTTTCATTTTGAGGTTTCACTCTGTTTTCTCCTATAGGGATACATGTATTTGGAACTCTAAATCAAACACGGTTTGTGCTAGCTCTTTGAAACTTGACACCATAAAGCAGTTTCAAGTTCTATCTCTATGGTTTGTTTGCTGTTGATGTAGCCCTAAGCAGAGACTGGCAAGAATGACTTTCATGGAAAGGGCCTGCCAAGCTTCCAAAAAACTACGAGTTGCCTGAAATCTCAGCACACACTTTTTCACCCAATCTTAATGAAACTTTCAGGTAATGATCACTACACCAATCCCACTTGGCTCGCCAAATTTCGTTCTTCTAGGTGAAACCGTTCGTTGACAGTAACCAGTTTCATTTTGAGGTTTCACTCTGTTTTCTCCTATAGGGATACATGTATTTGGAACTCTAAATCAAACACGGTTTGTGCTAGCTCTTTGAAACTTGACACCATAAAGCAGTTTCAAGTTCTATCTCTATGGTTTGTTTGCTGTTGATATAGCCCTAATCAGAGACTGGCGAGAATCACTTTCATGGAAAGGGCCTGCCAAGCTTCCAAAAAACTACGAGTTGCCTGAAATCTCAGCACACACTTTTTCACCCAATCTTGATGAAACTTTCAGGTAATGATCAGTACACCAATCCCACTTGGCTCGCCAAATTTCGTTCTTCTAGGTGAAACCGTTCGTTGGCAGTAACCGGTTTCATTTTGAGGTTTCACTCTGTTTTCTCCTATGGGGATACATGTATTTGGAACTCTAAATCAAACACGGTTTGTGCTAGGTCTTTGAAACTTGACACCATAAAGCAGTTTCAAGTTCTATCTCTATGGTTTGTTTGCTGTTGATGTAGCCCTAAGCAGAGACTGGCGAGAATCACTTTCATTGAAAGGGCCTGCCAAGCTTCCAAAAAACTACGAGTTTCCTGAAATCTCAGCACACACTTTTTCACCCAATCTTGATGAAACTTTCAGGTAATAATCAGTACACCAATCCCACTTGGCTCGCCAAATTTCGTTCTTCTAGGTGAAACCGTTCGTTGGCAGTAACCGGTTTCATTTTGAGGTTTCACTCTGTTTTCTCCTATAGGGATACATGTATTTGGAACTCTAAATCAAACACGGTTTGTGCTAGCTCTTTGAAACTTGACACCATAAAGAAGTTTCAAGTTCTATCTCTATGGTTTGTTTGCTGTTGATGTAGCCCTAAGCAGAGACTGGCGAGAATCACTTTCATGGAAAGGGCCTGCCAAGCTTTCAAAAAACTACGAGTTTCCTGAAATCTCAGCACACACTTTTTCACCCAATCTTGATGAAACTTTCAGGTAATGATCAGTACACCAATCCCACTGGGCTCGCCAAATTTCGTTCTTCTAGGTGAAACCGTTCGTTGGCAGTAACCGGTTTCATTTTGAGGTTTCACTCTGTTTTCTCCTATAGGGATACATGTATTTGGAACTCTAAATCAAACACGGTTTGGGCTAGCTCTTTGAAACTTGACACCATAAAGCAGTTTCAAGTTCTATCTCTATGGTTTGTTTGCTGTTGATGTAGCCCTAAGCAGAGACTGGCGAGAATCACTTTCATGGAAAGGGCCTGCCAAGCTTCCAAAAAACTACGAGTTTCCTGAAATCTCAGCACACACTTTTTCACCCAATCTTGATGAAACTTTCACATAATGATCAGTACACCAATCCTACTTGGCTCGCCAAATTTCGTTCTTCTAGGTGAAACCGTTCGTTGGCATTAACCGGTTTCATTTTGAGGTTTCACTCTGTTTTCTCCTATAGGGATACATGTATTTGGAACTCTAAATCAAACACGGTTTGTGCTAGCTCTTTGAAACTTGTCACAATAAAGCAGTTTCAAGTTCTATCTCTATGGTTTGTTTGCTGTTGATGTAGCCCTAAGCAGAGACTGGCGAGAATCACTTTCATGGAAAGGGCCTGCCAAGCTTCCAAAAAACTACGAGTTGCCTGAAATCTCAGCACACACTTTTTCACCCAATCTTGATGAAACTTTTAGGTAGTGATCAGTACACCAATCCCACTTGGCTCCCCAAATTTCGTTCTTCTAGGTGAAACCGTTCGTTGGCAGTAACCAGTTTCATTTTGAGGGTTTCACTCTGTTTTCTCCTATAGGGATACATGTATTTGGAACTCTAAATCAAACACGGTTTGTGCTAGCTCTTTGAAACTTGACACAATAAAGCAGTTTCAAGTTCTATCTCTATGGTTTGTTTGCTGTTGATGTAGCCCTAAGCAGAGACTGGCGAGAATCACTTTCATGGAAAGGGCCTGCCAAGCTTCCAAAAAACTACGAGTTGCCTGAAATCTCAGCACACACTTTTTCACCCAATCTTGATGAAACTTTCAGGTAATGATCAGTACACCAATCCCACTGGGCTCGCCAAATTTCGTTCTTCTAGGTGAAACCGTTCGTTGGCAGTAACCGGTTTCATTTTGAGGTTTCACTCTGTTTTCTCCTATAGGGATACATGTATTTGGAACTCTAAATCAAACACGGTTTGTGCTAGCTCTTTGAAACTTGACACCATAAAGCAGTTTCAGGTTCTATCTCTATGGTTTGTTTGCTGTTGATGTAGCCCTAAGCAGAGACTGGCGAGAATCACTTTCATGGAAAGGGCCTGCCAAGCTTCCAAAAAACTACGAGTTGCCTGAAATCTCAGCACACACTTTTTCACCCAATCTTGATGAAACTTTCAGGTAATGATCAGTACACCAATCCCACTTGGCTCGCCAAATTTCGTTCTTCTAGGTGAAACCGTTCGTTGGCAGTAACCGATTTCATTTTGAGGTTTCACTCTGTTTTCTCCTATAGGGATACATGTATTTGGAACTCTAAATCAAACACGGTTTGTGCTAGCTCTTTGAAACTTGACACCATAAAGCAGTTTCAAGTTCTATCTCTATGGTTTGTTTGCTGTTGATGTAGCCCTAAGCAGAGACTGGCAAGAATCACTTTCATGGAAAGGGCCTGCCAAGCTTCCAAAAAACTACGAGTTGCCTGAAATCTCAGCACACAGTTTTTCACCCAATCTTAATGAAACTTTCAGGTAATGATCACTACACCAATCCAACTTGGCTCGCCAAATTTCGTTCTTCTATGTGAAACCGTTCGTTGACAATAACCGGTTTCATTTTGAGGTTTCACTCTGTTTTCTCCTATAGGGATACATGTATTTGGAACTCTAAATCAAACACAGTTTGTGCTAGCTCTTTGAAACTTGACACCATAAAGCAGTTTCAAGTTCTATCTCTATGGTTTGTTTGCTGTTGATGTAGCCCTAAGCAGAGACTGGCGAGAATCACTTTCATGGAAAGGGCCTGCCAAGCTTCCAAAAAACTACGAGTTGCCTGAAATCTCAGCACACACTTTTTCACCCAATCTTGATGAAACTTTCAGGTAATGATCACTACACGAATCCCACTTGGCTCGCCAAATTTCGTTCTTCTAGGTGAAACCGTTCGTTGGCAGTAACCGGTTTCATTTTGAGGTTTCACTCTGTTTTCTCCTATGGGGATACATGTATTTGGAACTCTAAATCAAACACGGTTTGTGCTAGCTCTTTGAAACTTGACACCATAAAGCAGTTTCAAGTTCTATCTCTATGGTTTGTTTGCTGTTGATGTAGCCCTAAGCAGAGACTGGCGAGAATAACTTTCATGGAAAGGGCCTGCCAAGCTTCCAAAAAACTACAAGTTGCCTGAAATCTCAGCACACACTTTTTTACCCAATCTTGATGAAACTTTCAGGTAATGATCAGTACACCAATCCCACTTGGCTCTCCAAATTTCGTTCTTCTAGGTGAAACCGTTCGTTTTCAGTAACCGGTTTCATTTTGAGGTTTCACTCTGTTTTCTCCTATAGGGATACATGTATTTGGAACTCTAAATCAAACACGGTTTGTGCTAGCTCTTTGAAACTTGACACCATAAAGCAGTTTCAAGTTCTATCTCTATGGTTTGTTTGCTGTTGATGTAGCCCTAAGCAGAGACTGGTGAGAATCACTTTCATGGAAAGGGCCTGCCAAGCTTTCAAAAAACTACGAGTTGCCTGAAATCTCAGCACACACTTTTTCACCCAATCTTGATGAAACTTTCAGGTAATGATCAGTACACCAATCCCACTGGGCTCGCCAAATTTTGTTCTTCTAGGTGAAACCTTTCGTTGGCAGTAACCGGTTTCATTTTGAGGTTTCACTCTGTTTTCTCCTATAGGGATACATGTATTTGGAACTCTAAATCAAACACGGTTTGTGCTAGCTCTTTGAAACTTGACACCATAAAGCAGTTTCAAGTTCTATCTCTATGGTTTGTTTGCTGTTGATGTAGCCCTAAGCAGAGACTGGCGAGAATCACTTTCATGGAAAGGGCCTGCCAAGCTTCCAAAAAACTACGAGTTGCCTGAAATCTCAGCACACACTTTTCACCCAATCTTGATGAAACTTTCAGGTAATGATCAGTACACCAATCCCACCTGGCTCGCCAAATATCGTTCTTCTAGGTGAAACCATTCGTTGGCAGTAACCGGTTTCATTTTGAGGTTTCACTCTGTTTTCTCCTATAGGGATACATGTATTTGGAACTCTAAATCAAACACGGTTTGTGCTAGCTCTTTGAAACTTGACACCATAAAGCAGTTTCAAGTTCTATCTCTATGGTTTGTTTGCTGTTGATGTAGCCCTAAGCAGAGACTGGCGAGAATCACTTTCATGGAAAGGGCCTGCCAAGCTTCCAAAAAACTACGAGTTGCCTGAAATCTCAGCACACACCTTTTCACCCAATCTTGATGAAACTTTCAGGTAATGATCAGTACACCAATCCCACTTGGCTCGTCAAATTTCGTTCTTCTAGGTGAAACAGTTCGTTGGCAGTAACCGGTTTCATTTTGAGGTTTCACTCTGTTTTCTCCTATAGGGATACATGTATTTGGAACTCTAAATCAAACACGGTTTGTGCTAGCTCTTTGAAACTTGTCACAATAAAGGAGTTTCAAGTTCTATCTCTATGGTTTGTTTGCTGTTGATGTAGCCCTAAGCAGAGACTGGCGAGAATCACTTTCATGGAAAGGGCCTGCCAAGCTTCCAAAACACTACGAGTTGCCTGAAATCTCAGTACACACTTTTTCACCCAACCTGGATGAAACTTTCAGGTAGTGATCAGTACACCAATCCCACTGGGATCGCCAAATTTCGTTCTTCTAGGTGAAACCGTTCGTTGGCAGTAACCGGTTTCATTTTGAGGTTTCACTCTGTTTTCTCCTATAGGGATACATGTATTTGGAACTCTAAATCAAACACGGTTTGTGCTAGCTCTTTGAAACTTGACACAATAAAGCAGTTTCAAGTTCTATCTCTATGGTTTGTTTGCTGTTGATGTAGCCCTAAGCAGAGACTGGCGAGAATCACTTTCATGGAAAGGGCCTGCCAATCTTCCAAAAAACTACGAGTTGCCTGAAATCTCAGCACACACTTTTTCACCCAATCTTGATGAAACTTTCAGGTAATGATCAGTACACCAATCCCACTTGGCTCGCCAAATTTCGTTCTTCTAGGTGAAACCGTTCGTTGGCAGTAACCGGTTTCATTTTGAGGTTTCAGTCTGTTTTCTCCTATAGCGATACATGTATTTGGAACTCTAAATCAAACACGGTTTGTGCTAGCTCTTTGAAACTTGACACAATAAAGCAGTTTCAAGTTCTATCTCTATGGTTTATTTGCTGTTGATGTAGCCCTAAGCAGAGACTGGCGAGAATCACTTTCATGGAAAGGGCCTGCCAAGCTTCCAAAAAACTACGAGTTCCCTGAAATCTCAGCACACACTTTTTCACCCAATCTTGATGAAACTTTCAGGTAGTGATCAGTACACCAATCCCACTGGGCTCGCCAAATTTCGTTCTTCTAGGTGAAACCGTTCGTTGGCAGTAACCAGTTTCATTTTGAGGTTTCACTCTGTTTTCTCCTATAGGGATACATGTATTTGGAACTCTAAATCAAACACAGTTTGTGCTAGCTCTTTGAAACTTGACACCATAAAGCAGTTTCAAGTTCTATCTCTATGGTTTGTTTGCTGTTGATGTAGCCCTAAGCAGAGACTGGCGAGAATCACTTTCAAGGAAAGGGCCTGCCAAGCTTCCAAAAAACTACGAGTTGCCTGAAATCTCAGCACACACTTTTTCACCCAATCTTGATGAAACTTTCAGGTAATGATCACTACACGAATCCCACTTGGCTCGCCAAATTTCGTTCTTCTAGGTGAAACCGTTCGTTGGCAGTAACCGGTTTCATTTTGAGGTTTCACTCTGTTTTCTCCTATGGGGATACATGTATTTGGAACTCTAAATCAAACACGGTTTGTGGTAGCTCTTTGAAACTTGACACCATAAAGCAGTTTCAAGTTCTATCTCTATGGTTTGTTTGCTGTTGATGTAGCCCTAAGCAGAGACTGGCGAGAATCACTTTCATGGAAAGGGCCTGCCAAGCTTCCAAAAAACTACGAGTTGCCTGAAATCTCAGCACACACTTTTTCACCCAATCTTGATGAAACTTTCAGGTAATGATCAGTAAACCAATCCCACTGGGCTCGCCAAATTTCGTTCTTCTAGGTGAAACCGTTCGTTGGCAGTAACCGGTTTCATTTTGAGGTTTCACTCTGTTTTCTCCTATAGGGATACATGTATTTGGAACTCTAAATCAAACACGGTTTGTGCTAGCTCTTTGAAACTTGACACCATAAAGCAGTTTCAAGTTCTATCTCTATGGTTTGTTTGCTGTTGATGTAGCCCTAAGCAGAGACTGGCGAGAATCACTTTCATGGAAAGGGCCTGCCAAGCTTCCAAAAAACTACGAGTTGCCTGAAATCTCAGCACACACTTTTTCACCCAATCTTGATGAAATTTTCAGGTAATGATCAGTACACCAATCCCACTTGGCTCACCAAATTTCGTTCTTCTAGGTGAAACCGTTTGTTGGCAGTAACCGGTTTCATTTTGAGTTTTCACTCTGTTTTCTCCTATAGGGATACATGTATTTGGAACTCTAAATCAAACACGGTTTGTGCTAGCTCTTTGAAACTTGACACCATAAAGCAGTTTCAAGTTTATCTCTATGGTTTGTTTGCTGTTGATGTAGCCCTAAGCAGAGACTGGCGAGAATCACTTTCATGGAAAGGGCCTGCCAAGCTTCCAAAAAACTACGAGTTGCCTGAAATCTCAGCACACACTTTTTCACCCAATCTTGATGAAACTTTCAGGTAATGATCAGTACACCAATCCCACTGGGCTCGCCAAATTTCGTTCTTCTAGGTGAAACCGTTCATTGGCAGTAACCGGTTTCATTTTGAGGTTTCACTCTGTTTTCTCCTATAGGGATCCATGTATTTGGAACACTAAATCAAACACGGTTTGTGCTAGCTCTTTGAAACTTGACACCATAAAGCAGTTTCAGGTTCTATCTCTATGGATTGTTTGCTGTTGATGTAGCCCTAAGCAGAGACTGGCGAGAATCACTTTCATGGAAAGGGCCTGCCAAGCTTCCAAAAAACTACGAGTTGCCTGAAATCTCAGCACACACTTTTTCACCCAATCTTGATGAAACTTTCAAGTAATGATCAGTACACCAATCCCACTGGGCTCGCCAAATTTCGTTCTTCTAGGTGAAACCGTTCGTTGGCAGTAACCGGTTTCATTTTGAGGTTTCACTCTGTTTTCTCCTATAGGGATACATGTATTTGGAACTCTAAATCAAACATGGTTTGTGCTAGCTCTTTGAAACTTGACACCATAAAGCAGTTTCAAGTTCCATCTCTATGGTTTGTTTGCTGTTGATGTAGCCCTAAGCAGAGACTGGCGAGAATCACTTTCATGGAATGGGCCTGCCAAGCTTCCAAAAAACTACGAGTTTCCTGAAATCTCAGCACACACTTTTTCACCCAATCTTGATGAAACTTTCAGGTAATGATCAGTACACCAATCCCACTGGGCTCGCCAAATTTCGTTCTTCTAGGTGAAACCGTTCGTTGGCAGTAACCGGTTTCATTTTGAGGTTTCACTCTGTTTTCTCCTATAGGGATACATGTATTTGGAACTCTAAATCAAACACGGTTTGTGCTAGCTCTTTGAAACTTGACACCATAAAGCAGTTTCAAGTTCTATCTCTATGGTTTGTTTGCTGTTGATGTAGCCCTAAGCAGAGACTGGCGAGAATCACTTTCATGGAAAGGGCCTGCCAAGCTTCCAAAAAACTACGAGTTGCCTGAAATCTCAGCACACACTTTTTCACCCAATCTTGATGAAACTTTCAGGTAATGATCAGTACACCAATCCCACTTGGCTCGCCAAATTTCGTTCTTCTAGGTGAAACCGTTCGTTGGCAGTAACCGGATTCATTTTGAGGTTTCACTCTGTTTTCTCCTATAGGGATACCTGTATTTGGAACTCTAAATCAAACACGGTTTGTGCTAGCTCTTTGAAACTTGACACCATAAAGCAGTTTCAAGTTCTATCTCTATGGTTTGTTTGCTGTTGATGTAGCCCTAAGCAGAGACTGGCGAGAATCACTTTCATGGAAAGGGCCTGCCAAGCTTCCAAAAAACTACGAGTTGCCTGAAATCTCAGCACACACTTTTTCACCCAATCTTGATGAAATTTTCAGGTAATGATCAGTACACCAATCCCACTTGGCTCACCAAATTTCGTTCTTCTAGGTGAAACCGTTTGTTGGCAGTAACCGGTTTCATTTTGAGGTTTCACTCTGTTTTCTCCTATAGGGATACATGTATTTGGAACTCTAAATCAAACACGGTTTGTGCTAGCTCTTTGAAACTTGACACCATAAAGCAGTTTCAAGTTTATCTCTATGGTTTGTTTGCTGTTGATGTAGCCCTAAGCAGAGACTGGCGAGAATCACTTTCATGGAAAGGGCCTGCCAAGCTTCCAAAAAACTACGAGTTGCCTGAAATCTCAGCACACACTTTTTCACCCAATCTTGATGAAACTTTCAGGTAATGATCAGTACACCAATCCCACTGGGCTCGCCAAATTTCGTTCTTCTAGGTGAAACCGTTCATTGGCAGTAACCGGTTTCATTTTGAGGTTTCACTCTGTTTTCTCCTATAGGGATCCATGTATTTGGAACACTAAATCAAACACGGTTTGTGCTAGCTCTTTGAAACTTGACACCATAAAGCAGTTTCAGGTTCTATCTCTATGGATTGTTTGCTGTTGATGTAGCCCTAAGCAGAGACTGGCGAGAATCACTTTCATGGAAAGGGCCTGCCAAGCTTCCAAAAAACTACGAGTTGCCTGAAATCTCAGCACACACTTTTTCACCCAATCTTGATGAAACTTTCAAGTAATGATCAGTACACCAATCCCACTGGGCTCGCCAAATTTCGTTCTTCTAGGTGAAACCGTTCGTTGGCAGTAACCGGTTTCATTTTGAGGTTTCACTCTGTTTTCTCCTATAGGGATACATGTATTTGGAACTCTAAATCAAACATGGTTTGTGCTAGCTCTTTGAAACTTGACACCATAAAGCAGTTTCAAGTTCCATCTCTATGGTTTGTTTGCTGTTGATGTAGCCCTAAGCAGAGACTGGCGAGAATCACTTTCATGGAATGGGCCTGCCAAGCTTCCAAAAAACTACGAGTTTCCTGAAATCTCAGCACACACTTTTTCACCCAATCTTGATGAAACTTTCAGGTAATGATCAGTACACCAATCCCACTGGGCTCGCCAAATTTCGTTCTTCTAGGTGAAACCGTTCGTTGGCAGTAACCGGTTTCATTTTGAGGTTTCACTCTGTTTTCTCCTATAGGGATACATGTATTTGGAACTCTAAATCAAACACGGTTTGTGCTAGCTCTTTGAAACTTGACACCATAAAGCAGTTTCAAGTTCTATCTCTATGGTTTGTTTGCTGTTGATGTAGCCCTAAGCAGAGACTGGCGAGAATCACTTTCATGGAAAGGGCCTGCCAAGCTTCCAAAAAACTACGAGTTGCCTGAAATCTCAGCACACACTTTTTCACCCAATCTTGATGAAACTTTCAGGTAATGATCAGTACACCAATCCCACTTGGCTCGCCAAATTTCGTTCTTCTAGGTGAAACCGTTCGTTGGCAGTAACCGGATTCATTTTGAGGTTTCACTCTGTTTTCTCCTATAGGGATACCTGTATTTGGAACTCTAAATCAAACACGGTTTGTGCTAGCTCTTTGAAACTTGACACCATAAAGCAGTTTCAAGTTCTATCTCTATGGTTTGTTTGCTGTTGATGTAGCCCTAAGCAGAGACTGGCAAGAATCACTTTCATGGAAAGGGCCTGCCAAGCTTCCAAAAAACTACGAGTTGCCTGAAATCTCAGCACACAGTTTTTCACCCAATCTTAATGAAACTTTCAGGTAATGATCACTGCACCAATCCCACGTGGCTCGCCAAATTTCGTTCTTCTATGTGAAACCGTTCGTTGACAGTAACCGGTTTCATTTTGAGGTTTCACTCTGTTTTCTCCTATAGGGATACATGTATTTGGAACTCTAAATCAAACACGGTTTGTGCTAGCTCTTTGAAACTTGACACCATACAGCAGTTTCAAGTTCTATCTCTATGGTTTGTTTGCTGTTGATGTAGCCCTAAGCAGAGACTGGCGAGAATCACTTTCATGGAAAGGGCCTGCCAAGCTTCCAAAAAACTACGAGTTGCCTGAAATCTCAGCACACACTTTTTCACCCAATCTTGATGAAACTTTCAGGTAATGATCAGTACACCAATCCCACTTGGCTCGCCAAATTTCGTTCTTCTAGGTGAAACCGTTCGTTGGCAGTAACCGGTTACATTTTGAGGTTTCACTCTGTTTTCTCCTATAGGGATACATGTATTTGGAACTCTAAATCAAACACGGTTTGTGCTAGCTCTTTGAAACTTGACACCATAAAGCAGTTTCAAGTTCTATCTCTATGGTTTGTTTGCTGTTGATGTAGCCCTAAGCAGAGACTGGCGAGAATCACTTTCATGGAAAGGGCCTGCCAAGCTTTCAAAAAACTATGAGTTGCCTGAAATCTCAGCACACACTTTTTCACCCAATCTTGATGAAACTTTCAGGTAATGATCAGTACACCAATCCCACTGGGCTCGCCAAATTTCGTTCTTCTAGGTGAAACCGTTCGTTGGCAGTAACCGGTTTCATTTTGAGGTTTCACTCTGTTTTCTCCTATAGGGATACATGTATTTGGAACTCTAAATCAAACACGGTTTGTGCTAGCTCTTTGAAACTTGACACCATAAAGCAGTTTCAAGTTCTATCTCTATGGTTTGTTTGCTGTTGATGTAGCCCTAAGCAGAGACTGGCGAGAATCACTTTCATGGAAAGGGCCTGCCAAGCTTCCAAAAACTACGAGTTGCCTGAAATCTCAGCACACACTTTTTCACCCTATCTTGATGAAACTTTCAGGTAATGATCAGTACACCAATCCCACCTGGCTCGCCAAATATCGTTCTTCTAGGTGAAACAATTCGTTGGCAGTAACCGGTTTCATTTTGAGGTTTCACTCTGTTTTCTCCTATAGGGATACATGTATTTGGAACTCTAAATCAAACAGGGTTTGTGCTAGCTCTTTGAAACTTGACACCATAAAGCAGTTTCAAGTTCTATCTCTATGGTTTGTTTGCTGTTGATGTAGCCCTAAGCAGAGACTGGCGAGAATCACTTTCATGGAAAGGGCCTGCCAAGCTTCCAAAAAACTACGAGTTGCCTGAAATCTCAGCACACACTTTTTCACCCAATCTTGATGAAACTTTCAGGTAATGATCAGTACACCAATCCCACCTGGCTCGCCAAATATCGTTCTTCTAGGTGAAACCATTCGTTGGCAGTAACCGGTTTCATTTTGAGGTTTCACTCTGTTTTCTCCTATAGGGATACATGTATTTGGAACTCTAAATCAAACAGGGTTTGTGCTAGCTCTTTGAAACTTGACACCATAAAGCAGTTTCAAGTTCTATCTCTATGGTTTGTTTGCTGTTGATGTAGCCCTAAGCAGAGACTGGCGAGAATCACTTTCATGGAAAGGGCCTGCCAAGCTTCCAAAAAACTACGAGTTGCCTGAAATCTCAGCACACACTTTTTCACCCAATCTTGATGAAACTTTCAGGTAATGATCAGTACACCAATCCCACTTGGCTCGTCAAATTTCGTTCCTCTAGGTGAAACCGTTCGTTGGCAGTAACCGGTTTCATTTTGAGGTTTCACTCTGTTTTCTCCTATAGGGATACATGTATTTGGAACTCTAAATCAAACACGGTTTGTGCTAGCTCTTTGAAACTTGTCACAATAAAGCAGTTTCAAGTTCTATCTCTATGGTTTGTTTGCTGTTGATGTAGCCCTAAGCAGAGACTGGCGAGAATCACTTTCATGGAAAGGGCCTCCCAAGCTTCCAAAACACTACGAGTTCCCTGAAATCTCAGCACACACTTTTTCACCCAACCTGGATGAAACTTTCAGGTAGTGATCAGTACACCAATCCCACTGGGCTCGCCAAATTTCGTTCTTCTAGGTGAAACCGTTCGTTGGCAGTAACCGGTTTCATTTTGAGGTTTCACTCTGTTTTCTCCTATAGGGATACATGTATTTGGAACTCTAAATCAAACACGGTTTGTGCTAGCTCTTTGAAACTTGACACAATAAAGCAGTTTCAAGTTCTATCTCTATGGTTTGTTTGCTGTTGATGTAGCCCCTAAGCAGAGACTGGCGAGAATCACTTTCATGGAAAGGGCCTGCCAATCTTCCAAAAAACTACGAGGTTGCCTGAAATCTCAGCACACACTTTTCACCCAATCTTGATGAAACTTTCAGGTAATGATCAGTACACCAATCCCACTGGGCTCGCCAAATTTCGTTCTTCTAGGTGAAACCGTTCGTTGGCAGTAACCGGTTTCATTTTGAGGTTTCACTCTGTTTTCTCCTATAGGGATACATGTATTTGGAACTCTAAATCAAACAGGGTTTGTGCTAGCTCTTTGAAACTTGACACCATAAAGCAGTTTCAAGTTCTATCTCTATGGTTTGTTTGCTGTTGATGTAGCCCTAAGCAGAGACTGGCGAGAATCACTTTCATGGAAAGGGCCTGCCAAGCTTCCAAAAAACTACGAGTTGCCTGAAATCTCAGCACACACTTTTTCACCCAATCTTGATGAAACTTTCAGGTAATGATCAGTACACCAATCCCACTGGGCTCGCCAAATTTCGTTCTTCTAGGTGAAACGTTCGTTGGCAGTAATCAGGTTTCATTTTGAGGTTTCACTCTGTTTTCTCCTATAGGGATACATGTATTTGGAACTCTAAAATCAAACACGGTTTGTGCTAGCTCTTTGAAACTTGACACCATAAAGCAGTTTCAAGTTCTATCTCTATGGTTTGTTTGCTGTTGATGTAGCCCTAAGGAGAGACTGGCGAGAATCACTTTCATGGAAAGGCCTGCCAAAGCTTCCAAAAAACTACGAGTTGCCTGAAATCTCAGCACACACTTTTTCACCCAATCTTGATGAAACTTTCAGGTAATGATCAGTACACCAATCCCACCTGGCTCGCCAAATATCGTTCTTCTAGGTGAAACCATTCGTTGGCAGTAACCGGTTTCATTTTGAGTTTCACTCTGTTTTCTCCTATAGGGATACATGTATTTGGAACTCTAAATCAAACAGGGTTTGTGCTAGCTCTTTGAAACTTGACACCATAAAGCAGTTTCCAAGTTCTATCTCTATGTTTGTTTGCTGTTGATGTAGCCCTAAGCAGAGACTGGCGAGATCACTTTCATGGAAAGGGCCTGCCAAGCTTCCAAAAAACTACGAGTTGCCTGAAATCTCAGCACACACTTTTTCACCCAATCTTGATGAAACTTTCAGGTAATGATCAGTACACCAATCCCACTGGGCTCGCCAAATTTCGTTCTTCTAGGTGAAACCGTTCGTTGGCAGTAATCGGTTTCATTTTGAGGTTTCACTCTGTTTTCTCCTATAGGGATACATGTATTTGGAACTCTAAATCAAACACGGTTTGTGCTAGCTCTTTGAAACTTGACACCATAAAGCAGTTTCAAGTTCTATCTCTATGGTTTGTTTGCTGTTGATGTAGCCCTAAGGAGAGACTGGCGAGAATCACTTTCATGGAAAGGGCCTGCCAAGCTTCCAAAAAACTACGAGTTGCCTGAAATCTCAGCACACACTTTTTCACCCAATCTTGATGAAACTTTCAGGTAATGATCAGTACACCAATCCCACCTGGCTCGCCAAATATCGTTCTTCTAGGTGAAACCATTCGTTGGCAGTAACCGGTTTCATTTTGAGGTTTCACTCTGTTTTCTCCTATAGGGATACATGTATTTGGAACTCTAAATCAAACAGGGTTTGTGCTAGCTCTTTGAAACTTGACACCATAAAGCAGTTTCAAGTTCTATCTCTATGGTTTGTTTGCTGTTGATGTAGCCCTAAGCAGAGACTGGCGAGAATCACTTTCATGGAAAGGGCCTGCCAAGCTTCCAAAAAACTACGAGATGCCTGAAATCTCAGCACACACTTTTTCACCCAATCTTGATGAAACTTTCAGGTAATGATCAGTACACCAATCCCACTTGGCTCGTCAAATTTCGTTCCTCTAGGTGAAACCGTTCGTTGGCAGTAACCGGTTTCATTTTGAGGTTTCACTCTGTTTTCTCCTATAGGGATACATGTATTTGGAACTCTAAATCAAACACGGTTTGTGCTAGCTCTTTGAAACTTGTCACAATAAAGCAGTTTCAAGTTCTATCTCTATGGTTTGTTTGCTGTTGATGTAGCCCTAAGCAGAGACTGGCGAAAATCACTTTCATGGAAAGGGCCTCCCAAGCTTCCAAAACACTACGAGTTCCCTGAAATCTCAGCACACACTTTTTCACCCAACCTGGATGAAACTTTCAGGTAGTGATCAGTACACCAATCCCACTGGGCTCGCCAAATTTCGTTCTTCTAGGTGAAACCGTTCGTTGGCAGTAACCGGTTTCATTTTGAGGTTTCACTCTGTTTTCTCCTATAGGGATACATGTATTTGGAACTCTAAATCAAACACGGTTTGTGCTAGCTCTTTGAAACTTGACACAATAAAGCAGTTTCAAGTTCTATCTCTATGGTTTGTTTGCTGTTGATGTAGCCCTAAGCAGAGACTGGCGAGAATCACTTTCATGGAAAGGGCCTGCCAATCTTCCAAAAAACTACGAGTTGCCTGAAATCTCAGCACACACTTTTTCACCCAATCTTGATGAAACTTTCAGGTAATGATCAGTACACCAATCCCACTGGGCTCGCCAAATTTCGTTCTTCTAGGTGAAACCGTTCGTTGGCAGTAACCGGTTTCATTTTGAGGTTTCACTCTGTTTTCTCCTATAGGGATACATGTATTTGGAACTCTAAATCAAACAGGGTTTGTGCTAGCTCTTTGAAACTTGACACCATAAAGCAGTTTCAAGTTCTATCTCTATGGTTTGTTTGCTGTTGATGTAGCCCTAAGCAGAGACTGGCGAGAATCACTTTCATGGAAAGGGCCTGCCAAGCTTCCAAAAAACTACGAGTTGCCTGAAATCTCAGCACACACTTTTTCACCCAATCTTGATGAAACTTTCAGGTAATGATCAGTACACCAATCCCACTGGGCTCGCCAAATTTCGTTCTTCTAGGTGAAACCGTTCGTTGGCAGTAATCGGTTTCATTTTGAGGTTTCACTCTGTTTTCTCCTATAGGGATACATGTATTTGGAACTCTAAATCAAACACGGTTTGTGCTAGCTCTTTGAAACTTGACACCATAAAGCAGTTTCAAGTTCTATCTCTATGGTTTGTTTGCTGTTGATGTAGCCCTAAGGAGAGACTGGCGAGAATCACTTTCATGGAAAGGGCCTGCCAAGCTTCCAAAAAACTACGAGTTGCCTGAAATCTCAGCACACACTTTTTCACCCAATCTTGATGAAACTTTCAGGTAATGATCAGTACACCAATCCCACTTGGCTCGCCAAATTTCGTTCTTCTAGGTGAAACCGTTTGTTGGCAGTAACCGGTTTCATTTTGAGGTTTCACTCTGTTTTCTCCTATAGGGATACATGTATTTGGAACTCTAAATCAAACACGGTTTGTGCTAGCTCTTTAAAACTTGACACCATAAAGCAGTTTCAAGTTCTATCTCTATGGTTTGTTTGCTGTTAATGTAGCCCTAAGCAGAGACTGGCGAGAATCACTTTCATTGAAAGGGCCTGCCAAGCTTCCAAAAAACTACGAGTTGCCTAAAATCTCAGCACACACTTTTTCACCCAATCTTGATGAAACTTTCAGGTAATGATCACTACACCAATCCCACTTGGCTCGCCAAATTTCGTTCTTCTAGGTGAAACGGTTCGTTGGCAGTAACCGGTTTCATTTTGAGGTTTCACTCTGTTTTCTCCTATAGGGATACATGTATTTGGAACTCTAAATCAAACACGGTTTGTGCTAGCTCTTTGAAACTTGACACCATAAAGCAGTTTCAAGTTCTATCTCTATGGTTTGTTTGCTGTTGATGTAGCCCTAAGCAGAGACTGGCGAGAATCACTTTCATGGAAAGGGCCTGCCAAGCTTCCAAAAAACTACGAGTTGCCTGAAATCTCAGCACACACTTTTTCACCCAATCTTGATGAAACTTTCAGGTAATGATCAGTACACCAATCCCACTTGGCTCGCCAAATTTCGTTCTTCTAGGTGAAACCGTTCGTTGGCAGTAACCGGTTTCATTTTGAGGTTTCACTCTGTTTTCTCCTATAGGGATACATGTATTTGGAACTCTAAATCAAACACGGTTTGTGCTAGCTCTTTGAAACTTGACACCATAAAGCAGTTTCAAGTTCTATCTCTATGGTTTGTTTGCTGTTGATGTAGCCCTAAGGAGAGACTGGCGAGAATCACTTTCATGGAAAGGGCCTGCCAAGCTTCCAAAAAACTACGAGTTGCCTGAAATCTCAGCACACACTTTTTCACCCAATCTTGATGAAACTTTCAGGTAATGATCAGTACACCAATCCCACTTGGCTCGCCAAATTTCGTTCTTCTAGGTGAAACCGTTTGTTGGCAGTAACCGGTTTCATTTTGAGGTTTCACTCTGTTTTCTCCTATAGGGATACATGTATTTGGAACTCTAAATCAAACACGGTTTGTGCTAGCTCTTTAAAACTTGACACCATAAAGCAGTTTCAAGTTCTATCTCTATGGTTTGTTTGCTGTTGATGTAGCCCTAAGCAGAGACTGGCGAGAATCACTTTCATTGAAAGGGCCTGCCAAGCTTCCAAAAAACTACGAGTTTCCTGAAATCTCAGCACACACTTTTTCACCCAATCTTGATGAAACTTTCAGGTAATGATCACTACACCAATCCCACTTGGATTGCCAAATTTCGTTCTTCTAGGTGAAACCGTTCGTTGGCAGTAACCGGTTTCATTTTGAGGTTTCACTCTGTTTTCTCCTATAGGGATACATGTATTTGGAACTCTAAATCAAACACGGTTTGTGCTAGCTCTTTGAAACTTGACACCATAAAGCAGTTTCAAGTTCTATCTCTATGGTTTGTTTGCTGTTGATGTAGCCCTAAGCAGAGACTGGCGAGAATCACTTTCATGGAAAGGGCCTGCCAAGCTTCCAAAAAACTACGAGTTGCCTGAAATCTCAGCACACACTTTTTCACCCAATCTTGATGAAACTTTCAGGTAATGATCAGTACACCAATCCCACTGGGCTCGCCAAATTTCGTTCTTCTAGGTGAAACCGTTCGTTGGCAGTAACCGGTTTCATTTTGAGGTTTCACTCTGTTTTCTCCTATAGGGATACATGTATTTGGAACTCTAAATCAAACACGGTTTGTGCTAGCTCTTTGAAACTTGACACCATAAAGCAGTTTCAAGTTCTATCTCTATGGTTTGTTTGCTGTTGATGTAGCCCTAAGCAGAGACTGGCGAGAATCACTTTCATGGAAAGGGCCTGCCAAGCTTCCAAAAAACTACGAGTTGCCTGAAATCTCAGCACACACTTTTTCACCCAATCTTGATGAAACTTTCAGGTAATGATCAGTACACCAATCCCACCTGGCTCGCCAAATATCGTTCTTCTAGGTGAAATCGTTCGTTGGCAGTAACCGGTTTCATTTTGAGGTTTCACTCTGTTTTCTCCTATAGGGATACATGTATTTGGAACTCTAAATCAAACAAGGTTTGTGCTAGCTCTTTGAAACTTGACACCATAAAGCAGTTTCAAGTTCTATCTCTATGGTTTGTTTGCTGTTGATGTAGCCCTAAGCAGAGACTGGCGAGAATCACTTTCATGGAAAGGGCCTGCCAAGCTTCCAAAAAACTACGAGTTTCCTGAAATCTCAGCACACACTTTTTCACCCTATCTTGATGAAACTTTCAGGTAATGATCAGTACACCAATCCCACTTGGCTCGTCAAATTTCGTTCTTCTAGGTGAAACCGTCCGTTGGCAGTAACCGGTTTCATTTTGAGGTTTCACTCTGTTTTCTCCTATAGGGATACATGTATTTGGAACTCTAAATCAAACACGGTTTGTTCTAGCTCTTTGAAACTTGTCACAATAAAGCAGTTTCAAGTTCTATCTCTATGGTTTGTTTGCTGTTGATGTTGCCCTAAGCAGAGACTGGCGAGAATCACTTTCATGGAAAGGGCCTGCCAAGCTTCCAAAACACTACGAGTTGCCTGAAATCTCAGCACATACTTTTTCACCCAACCTGGATGAAACTTTCAGGTAGTGATCAGTACACCAATCCCACTGGGCTCGCCAAATTTCGTTCTTCTAGGTGCAACCGTTCGTTGGCAGTAACCGGTTACATTTTGAGGTTTCACTCTGTTTTCTCCTATAGGGATACATGTATTTGGAACTCTAAATCAAACAGGGTTTGTGCTAGCTCTTTGAAACTTGACACCATAAAGCAGTTTCAAGTTCTATCTCTATGGTTTGTTTGCTGTTGATGTAGCCCTAAGCAGAGACTGGCGAGAATCACTTTCATGGAAAGGGCCTGCCAAGCTTCCAAAAAACTACGAGTTGCCTGAAATCTCAGCACACACTTTTTCACCCAATCTTGATGAAACTTTCAGGTAATGATCAGTACACCAATCCCACTGGGCTCGCCAAATTTCGTTCTTCTAGGTGAAACCGTTCGTTGGCAGTAACCGGTTTCATTTTGAGGTTTCACTCTGTTTTCTCCTATAGGGATACATGTTTTTGGAACTCTAAATCAAACAAGGTTTGTGCTAGCTCTTTGAAACTTGACACAATAAAGCAGTTTCAAGTTCTATCTCTATGGTTTGTTTGCTGTTGATGTAGCCCTAAGCAGAGACTGGCGAGAATCACTTTCATGGAAAGGGCCTGCCAAGCTTCCAAAAAACTACGAGTTTCCTGAAATCTCAGCACACACTTTTTCACCCAATCTTGATGAAACTTTCAAGTAATGATCACTACACCAATCCCACTTGGCTCGCCAAATTTCGTTCTTCTAGGTGAAACTGTTCGTTGGCAGTAACCGGTTTCATTTTGAGGTTTTACTCTGTTTTCTCCTATAGGGATACGTGTATTTGTAACTCTAAATCAAACACGGTTTGTGCTAGCTCTTTGAAACTTGACACCATAAAGTAGTTTCAAGTTCTATCTCTATAGTTTGTTTGCTGTTGATGTAGCCCTAAGCAGAGACTGGCGAGAATCACTTTCATGGAAATGGCCTGCCAAGCTTCCAAAAAACTACGAGTTGCCTGAAATCTCAGCACACACTTTTTCACCCAATCTTGATGAAACTTTCAGGTAGTGATCAGTACACCAATCCCACTGGGCTCGCCAAATTTCGTTTTTCTAGGTGAAACCGTTCGTTGGCAGTAACCGGTTTCATTTTGAGGTTTCACTCTGTTTTCTCCTATAGGGATACATGTATTTGGAACTCTAAATCAAACACGGTTTGTGCTACCTCTTTGAAACTTGACAGCATAAAGCAGTTTCAAGTTCTCTCTCTATGGTTTGTTTGCTGTTGATATAGCCCTAAGCAAAGACTGGCGAGAATCACTTTCATGGAAAGGGCCTGCCAAGCTTCCAAAATACTACGAGTTGCCTGAAATCTCAGCACACACTTTTTCACCCAATCTTGATGAAACTTTCAGGTAATGATCAGTACACCAATCCCACTTGGCTCGCCAAATTTCGTTCTTCTAGGTGAAACCGTTCGTTGGCAGTAACCGGTTTCATTTTGAGGTTTCACTCTGTTTTCTCCTATAGGGATACATGTATTTGGAACTCTAAATCAAACACGGTTTGTGCTAGCTCTTTGAAACTTGACACCATAAAGCAATTTCAAGTTCTATCTCTATGGTTTGTTTGCTGTTGATGTAGCCCTAAGCAGAGACTGGCGAGAATCACTTTCATGGCAAGGGCCTGCCAACCTTCCAAAAAACTACGAGTTGCCTGAAATCTCAGCACACACTTTTTCACCCAATCTTGATGAAACTTTCAGGTAATGATCAGTACACCAATCCCACTTGGCTCGCCAAATTTCGTTCTTCTAGGTGAAACCGTTCGTTGGCAGTAACCGGTTTCATTTTGAGGTTTCACTCTGTTTTCTCCAATAGGGATACATGTATTTGGAACTCTAAATCAAACACGGTTTGTGCTAGCTCTTTGAAACTTGACACCATAAAGCAGTTTCAAGTTCTATCTCTATGGTTTGTTTGCTGTTGATGTAGCCCTAAGCAGGAGACTGGCGAGAATCACTTTCATGGAAACGGCCTGCCAAGCTTCCAAAAAACTACGAGTTGCCTGAAATCTCAGCACACACTTTTTCACCCAATCTTGATGAAACTTTCAGGTAATGATCAGTACACCAATCCCACTGGGCTCGCCAAATTTCTTTCTTCTAGGTGAAACCGTTCGTTGGCAGTAACCGGTTTCATTTTGAGGTTTCACTCTGTTTTCTCCTATAGAGATACATGTATTTGGAACTCTAAATCAAACACGGTTTGTGCTAGCTCTTTGAAACTTGACACCATAAAGCAGTTTCAAGTTCTATCTCTATGGTTTGTTTGCTGTTGATGTAGCCCTAAGCAGAGACTGGCGAGAATCACTTTCATGGAAAGGGCCTGCCAAGCTTCCAAAAAACTACGAGTTGCCTGAAATCTCAGCACACACTTTTTCACCCAATCTTGATGAAACTTTCAGGTAATGATCAGTACACCAATCCCACTTGGCTCGCCAAATTTCGTTCTTCTAGGTGAAACAGTTCGTTGGCAGTAACTGGTTTCATTTTGAGGTTTCACTCTGTTTTCTCCTATAGGGATACATGTATTTGGAACTCTAAATCAAACACGGTTTGTGCTAGCTCTTTGAAACTTGACACCATAAAGCAGTTTCAAGTTCTATCTCTATGGTTTGTTTGCTGTTGATGTAGCCCTAAGCAGAGACTGGCGAGAATCACTTTCATGGAAAGGGCCTGCCAAGCTTTCAAAAAACTATGAGTTGCCTGAAATCTCAGCACACACTTTTTCACCCAATCTTGATGAAACTTTCAGGTAATGATGAGGACACCAATCCCACTTGGCTCGCCAAATTTCGTTCTTCTAGGTGAAACCGTTCGTTGGCAGTAACCGGTTTCATTTTGAGGTTTCACTCTGTTTTCTCCTATAGGGATACATGTATTTGGAACTCTAAATCAAACACGGTTTGTGCTAGCTCTTTGAAACTTGACACCATAAAGAAGTTTCAAGTTCTATCTCTATGGTTTCTTTGCTGTTGATGTAGCTTTAAGCAGAGACTGGCGAGAATCACTTTCATGGAAAGGGCCTGCCAAGCTTCCAAAAAACTACGAGTTGCCTGAAATCTCAGCACACACTTTTTCACCCAATCTTGATGAAATTTTCAGGTAATGATCAGTACACCATTCCCACTTGGCTCGCCAAATTTCGTTCTTCTAGGTGAAACCGTTCGTGGGCAGTAATCGGTTTCATTTTGAGGTTTCACTCTGTTTTCTCCTATAGGGATACATGTATTTGGAACTCTAAATCAAACACGGTTTGTGCTAGCTCTTTGAAACTTGACACCATAAAGCAGTTTCAAGTTCTATCTCTATGGTTTGTTTGCTGTTGATGTAGCCCTAAGCAGAGACTGGCGAGAATCACTTTCATGGAAAGGGCCTGCCAAGCTTCCAAAAAACTACGAGTTGCCTGAAATCTCAGCACACACTTTTTCACCCAATCTTGATGAAACTTTCAGGTAATGATCAGTACACCAATCCCACTGGGCTCGCCAAATTTCGTTCTTCTAGGTGAAACCGTTCGTTGGCAGTAACCGGTTTCATTTTGAGGTTTCACTCTGTTTTCTCCTATAGGGATACATGTATTTGGAACTCTAAATCAAACACGGTTTGTGCTAGCTCTTTGAAACTTGACACCATAAAGCAGTTTCAAGTTCTATCTCTATGGTTTGTTTGCTGTTGATGTAGCCCTAAGCAGAGACTGGCGAGAATCACTTTCATGGAAAGGGCCTGCCAAGCTTCCAAAAAACTACGAGTGCCTGAAATCTCAGCACACACTTTTTCACCCAATCTTGATGAAACTTTCAGGTAATGATCAGTACACCAATCCCACTTGGCTCGCCAAATTTCGTTCTTCTAGGTGAAACCGTTTGTTGGCAGTAACCGGTTTCATTTTGAGGTTTCACTCTGTTTTCTCCTATAGGGATACATGTATTTGGAACTCTAAATCAAACACGGTTTGTGCTAGCTCTTTGAAACTTGACACCATAAAGCAGTTTCAAGTTCTATCTCTATGGTTTCTTTGCTGTTGATGTAGCCCTAAGCAGAGACTGGCGAGAATCACTTTCATGGAAAGGGCCTGCCAAGCTTCCAAAAAACTACGAGTTGCCTAAAATCTCAGCACACACTTTTTCACCCAATCTTGATGAAACTTTCAGGTAATGATCACTACACCAATCCCACTTGGCTCGCCAAATTTCGTTCTTCTAGGTGAAACCGTTCGTTGGCAGTAACCAGTTTCATTTTGAGGTTTCACTCTGTTTTCTCCTATAGGGATACGTGTATTTGTAACTCTAAATCAAACACGGTTTGTGCTAGCTCTTTGAAACTTGACACCATAAAGCAGTTTCAAGTTCTATCTCTATGGTTTGTTTGCTGTTGATGTAGCCCTAAGCAGAGACTGGCGAGAATCACTTTCATGGAAAGGGCCTGCCAAGCTTCCAAAAAACTACGAGTTGCCTGAAATCTCAGCACACACTTTTTCACCCAATCTTGATGAAACTTTCAGGTAATGATCACTACACCAGTCACACTTGGCTCGCCAAATTTCGTTCTTCTAGGTGAAACCGTTCGTTGGCAGTAACCGGTTTCATTTTGAGGTTTCACTCTGTTTTCTCCTATAGGGATACATGTATTGGAACTCTAAATCAAACACGGTTTGTGCTAGCTCTTTGAAACTTGACACCATAAAGCAGTTTCAAGTTCTATCTCTATGGTTTGTTTGCTGTTGATGTAGCCCTAAGCAGAGACTGGCGAGAATCACTTTCATGGAAAGGGCCTGCCAAGCTTCCAAAAAACTACGAGTTTCCTGAAATCTCAGCACACACTTTTTCACCCTATCTTGATGAAACTTTCAGGTAATGATCAGTACACCAATCCCACTTGGCTCGTCAAATTTCGTTCTTCTAGGTGAAACCGTCCGTTGGCAGTAACCGGTTTCATTTTGAGGTTTCACTCTGTTTTCTCCTATAGGGATACATGTATTTGGAACTCTAAATCAAACACGGTTTGTTCTAGCTCTTTGAAACTTGTCACCATAAAGCAGTTTCAAGTTCTATCTCTATGGTTTGTTTGCTGTTGATGTTGCCCTAAGCAGAGACTGGCGAGAATCACTTTCATGGAAAGGGCCTGCCAAGCTTCCAAAACACTACGAGTTGCCTGAAATCTCAGCACATACTTTTTCACCCAACCTGGATGAAACTTTCAGGTAGTGATCAGTACACCAATCCCACTGGGCTCGCCAAATTTCGTTCTTCTAGGTGCAACCGTTCGTTGGCAGTAACCGGTTACATTTTGAGGTTTCACTCTGTTTTCTCCTATAGGGATACATGTATTTGGAACTCTAAATCAAACAGGGTTTGTGCTAGCTCTTTGAAACTTGACACCATAAAGCAGTTTCAAGTTCTATCTCTATGGTTTGTTTGCTGTTGATGTAGCCCTAAGCAGAGACTGGCGAGAATCACTTTCATGGAAAGGGCCTGCCAAGCTTCCAAAAAACTACGAGTTGCCTGAAATCTCAGCACACACTTTTTCACCCAATCTTGATGAAACTTTCAGGTAATGATCAGTACACCAATCCCACTGGGCTCGCCAAATTTCGTTCTTCTAGGTGAAACCGTTCGTTGGCAGTAACCGGTTTCATTTTGAGGTTTCACTCTGTTTTCTCCTATAGGGATACATGTTTTTGGAACTCTAAATCAAACAAGGTTTGTGCTAGCTCTTTGAAACTTGACACAATAAAGCAGTTTCAAGTTCTATCTCTATGGTTTGTTTGCTGTTGATGTAGCCCTAAGCAGAGACTGGCGAGAATCACTTTCATGGAAAGGGCCTGCCAAGCTTCCAAAAACTACGAGTTTCCTGAAATCTCAGCACACACTTTTTCACCCAATCTTGATGAAACTTTCAAGTAATGATCACTACACCAATCCCACTTGGCTCGCCAAATTTCGTTCTTCTAGGTGCAACTGTTCGTTGGCAGTAACCGGTTTCATTTTGAGGTTTTACTCTGTTTTCTCCTATAGGGATACGTGTATTTGTAACTCTAAATCAAACACGGTTTGTGCTAGCTCTTTGAAACTTGACACCATAAAGTAGTTTCAAGTTCTATCTCTATAGTTTGTTTGCTGTTGATGTAGCCCTAAGCAGAGACTGGCGAGAATCACTTTCATGGAAATGGCCTGCCAAGCTTCCAAAAAAACTACGAGTTGCCTGAAATCTCAGCACACACTTTTTCACCCAATCTTGATGAAACTTTCAGGTAGTGATCAGTACACCAATCCCACTGGGCTCGCCAAATTTCGTTTTTCTAGGTGAAACCGTTCGTTGGCAGTAACCGGTTTCATTTTGAGGTTTCACTCTGTTTTCTCCTATAGGGATACATGTATTTGGAACTCTAAATCAAACACGGTTTGTGCTACCTCTTTGAAACTTGACAGCATAAAGCAGTTTCAAGTTCTCTCTCTATGGTTTGTTTGCTGTTGATATAGCCCTAAGCAAAGACTGGCGAGAATCACTTTCATGGAAAGGGCCTGCCAAGCTTCCAAAATACTACGAGTTGCCTGAAATCTCAGCACACACTTTTTCACCCAATCTTGATGAAACTTTCAGGTAATGATCAGTACACCAATCCCACTTGGCTCGCCAAATTTCGTTCTTCTAGGTGAAACCGTTCGTTGGCAGTAACCGGTTTCATTTTGAGGTTTCACTCTGTTTCTCCTATAGGGATACATGTATTTGGAACTCTAAATCAAACACGGTTTGTGCTAGCTCTTTGAAACTTGACACCATAAAGCAATTTCAAGTTCTATCTCTATGGTTTGTTTGCTGTTGATGTAGCCCTAAGCAGAGACTGGCGAGAATCACTTTCATGGCAAGGGCCTGCCAACCTTCCAAAAAACTACGAGTTGCCTGAAATCTCAGCACACACTTTTTCACCCAATCTTGATGAAACTTTCAGGTAATGATCAGTACACCAATCCCACTTGGCTCGCCAAATTTCGTTCTTCTAGGTGAAACCGTTCGTTGGCAGTAACCGGTTTCATTTTGAGGTTTCACTCTGTTTTCTCCAATAGGGATACATGTATTTGGAACTCTAAATCAAACACGGTTTGTGCTAGCTCTTTGAAACTTGACACCATAAAGCAGTTTCAAGTTCTATCTCTATGGTTTGTTTGCTGTTGATGTAGCCCTAAGCAGAGACTGGCGAGAATCACTTTCATGGAAACGGCCTGCCAAGCTTCCAAAAAACTACGAGTTGCCTGAAATCTCAGCACACACTTTTTCACCCAATCTTGATGAAACTTTCAGGTAATGATCAGTACACCAATCCCACTGGGCTCGCCAAATTTCTTTCTTCTAGGTGAAACCGTTCGTTGGCAGTAACCGGTTTCATTTTGAGGTTTCACTCTGTTTTCTCCTATAGGGATACATGTATTTGGAACTCTAAATCAAACACGGTTTGTGCTAGCTCTTTGAAACTTGACACCATAAAGCAGTTTCAAGTTCTATCTCTATGGTTTGTTTGCTGTTGATGTAGCCCTAAGCAGAGACTGGCGAGAATCACTTTCATGGAAAGGGCCTGCCAAGCTTCCAAAAAACTACGAGTTGCCTGAAATCTCAGCACACACTTTTTCACCCAATCTTGATGAAACTTTCAGGTAATGATCAGTACACCAATCCCACTTGGCTCGCCAAATTTCGTTCTTCTAGGTGAAACAGTTCGTTGGCAGTAACCGGTTTCATTTTGAGGTTTCACTCTGTTTTCTCCTATAGGGATACATGTATTTGGAACTCTAAATCAAACACGGTTTGTGCTAGCTCTTTGAAACTTGACACCATAAAGCAGTTTCAAGTTCTATCTCTATGGTTTGTTTGCTGTTGATGTAGCCCTAAGCAGAGACTGGCGAGAATCACTTTCATGGAAAGGGCCTGCCAAGCTTTCAAAAAACTATGAGTTGCCTGAAATCTCAGCACACACTTTTCACCAATCTTGATGAAACTTTCAGGTAATGATGAGGACACCAATCCCACTTGGCTCGCCAAATTTCGTTCTTCTAGGTGAAACCGTTCGTTGGCAGTAACCGGTTTCATTTTGAGGTTTCACTCTGTTTTCTCCTATAGGGATACATGTATTTGGAACTCTAAATCAAACACGGTTTGTGCTAGCTCTTTGAAACTTGACACCATAAAGCAGTTTCAAGTTCTATCTCTATGGTTTCTTTGCTGTTGATGTAGCTTTAAGCAGAGACTGGCGAGAATCACTTTCATGGAAAGGGCCTGCCAAGCTTCCAAAAAACTACGAGTTGCCTGAAATCTCAGCACACACTTTTTCACCCAATCTTGATGAAATTTTCAGGTAATGATCACTACACCAATTCCCACTTGGCTCGCCAAATTTCGTTCTTCTAGGTGAAACCGTTCGTGGGCAGTAATCGGTTTCATTTTGAGGTTTCACTCTGTTTTCTCCTATAGGGATACATGTATTTGGAACTCTAAATCAAACACGGTTTGTGCTAGCTCTTTGAAACTTGACACCATAAAGCAGTTTCAAGTTCTATCTCTATGGTTTGTTTGCTGTTGATGTAGCCCTAAGCAGAGACTGGCGAGAATCACTTTCATGGAAAGGGCCTGCCAAGCTTCCAAAAAACTACGAGTTGCCTGAAATCTCAGCACACACTTTTTCACCCAATCTTGATGAAAACTTTCAGGTAATGATCAGTACACCAATCCCACTGGGCTCGCCAAATTTCGTTCTTCTAGGTGAAACCGTTCGTTGGCAGTAACCGGTTTCATTTTGAGGTTTCACTCTGTTTTCTCCTATAGGGATACATGTATTTGGAACTCTAAATCAAACACGGTTTGTGCTAGCTCTTTGAAACTTGACACCATAAAGCAGTTTCAAGTTACTATCTCTATGGTTTTGTTTTGCTGTTGATTTAGCCCTAAGCAGAGACTGGCGAGAATCACTTTCATGGAAAGGCCTGCAAGCTTCCAAAAAACTACGAGTTGCCTGAAATCTCAGCACACACTTTTTCACCCAATCTTGATGAAACTTTCAGGTAATGATCAGTACACCAATCCCACTTGGCTCGCCAATTTCGTTCTTCTAGGTGAAACCGTTTGTTGGCAGTAACCGGTTTCATTTTGAGGTTTCACTCTGTTTTCTCCTATAGGGATACATGTATTTGGAACTCTAAATCAAACACGGTTTGTGCTAGCTCTTTGAACTTGACACCATAAAGCAGTTTCAAGTTCTATCTCTATGGTTTCTTTGCTGTTGATGTAGCCCTAAGCAGAGACTGGCGAGAATCACTTTCATGGAAAGGGCCTGCCAAGCTTCCAAAAAACTACGAGTTGCCTAAAATCTCAGCACACACTTTTTCACCCAATCTTGATGAAACTTTCAGGTAATGATCACTACACCAATCCCACTTGGCTCGCCAAATTTCGTTCTTCTAGGTGAAACCGTTCGTTGGCAGTAACCAGTTTCATTTGAGGTTTCACTCTGTTTTCTCCTATAGGGATACGTGTATTTGTAACTCTAAATCAAACACGGTTTGTGCTAGCTCTTTGAAACTTGACACCATAAAGCAGTTTCAAGTTCTATCTCTATGGTTTGTTTGCTGTTGATGTAGCCCTAAGCAGAGACTGGCGAGAATCACTTTCATGGAAAGGGCCTGCCAAGCTTCCAAAAAACTACGAGTTGCCTGAAATCTCAGCACACACTTTTTCACCCAATCTTGATGAAACTTTCAGGTAATGATCACTACACCAGTCACACTTGGCTCGCCAAATTCGTTCTTCTAGGTGAAACCGTTCGTTGGCAGTAACCGGTTTCATTTTGAGGTTTCACTCTGTTTTCTCCTATAGGGATACATGTATTTGGAACTCTAAATCAAACACGGTTTGTGCTAGCTCTTTGAAACTTGACACCATAAAGCAGTTTCAAGTT
>NW_027521936.1:0-42815 GCF_052094955.1 Ictidomys tridecemlineatus
AAAGCAGTTTCACGTTCTGTCTCTATGCTTTGTTTGCTGTTGATGTAGCCCTAAGTAGAGAGTGGCGAAAATCACTTTCATGGAAAGGGGTTGCCAAGCTTTTAAAACCTACGAGATGCCTGAAATCTCAGCCAACATTTTTTCACCCAATCTTGATGATTCTTTCAGGTAATGATCAGTACACCAAAACCACTTGGCTCACCACATTTCGTTCTTCTAGTTTAAACCGTTCGTTTGCCGTAACCGTTTTCATTTTTAGGATTTACTCTGTTTTCTCCTATAGGGATACATGTATTTGGAACCCTAAATCAAACACGGTTTGTGCTAGCTCTTTGAAACTTGACACAATAAAGCAGTATCAAGTTCTATCTCTATGGTTTGTTTGCTGTTCATGTAGCCCTAAACAGAGAGTGGTGAAAATCACTTTCATGGAAAGGGGTTGCCAAGCTTCCAAAAAACTACGAGTTGCCTGAAATCTCAGCAAACATTTTTTCACCCAACCTTGATGATTTCTTTCAGGTAATGATCAGTACACCAAAACCACTTGGCTCACCAAATTTCGTACTTCTAAGTTAAACCGTTCGTTGGCAGTAACCGTTTTGATTTTTAGGTTTCACTGTGTTTTCTCCTATAGGGATACATGTATTTGGAACTCTAAATCAAACACGTTTTGTGCTAGCTCTTTGAAACTTGACACAATAAAGCAGTTTCACGTTCTATCTCTATGATTTGTTTGCTGTTGATGTAGCCCTAAGCAGAGACTGGCGAAAATCACTTTCACGGAAAGGGGTTGCCAAGCTTTTAAAACCTACGAGTTGCCTGAAATCTCAGCCAACATTTTTTCACCCAATATTGATGATTCTTTCAGGTAATGATCAGTACACCAAAACCACTTGGCTCACCACATTTCGTTCTTCTAGTTTAAACCGTTCGTTTGCAGTAACCGTTTTCATTTTTAGGATTTACTCTGATTTCTCCTATAGGGATACATGTATTTGGAACTCTAAATCAAACACGGTTTGTGCTAGCTCTTTGAAACTTGACACAATAAAGCAGTATCAAGTTCTCTCTCTATGGTTTGTTTGCTGTTGATGTAGCCCTAAACAGAGAGTGTCAAAAATCACTTTCATGGAAAGGGGTTGCCAAGCTTCCAAAAAACTACGAGTTGCCTGAAATCTCAGCAAACATATTTTCACCCAATCTTGATGATTATTTCAGGTAATGATCAGTACACTAAAACCACTTGGCTCACCAAATTTCGTTCTTCTAAGTTAAACCGTTCGTTGGCAGTAACCGTTTTGATTTTTAGGTTTCACTGTGTTTTCTCCTATAGGGATACATGTATTTGGAACTCTAAATCAAACACGGTTTGTGCTAGCTCTTTGAAACTTGACACAATAAAGCAGTTTCAAGTTCTATCTCTATGGTTTGTTTGCTGTTGATGTAGCCCTAAGCAGAGAGAGGCGAAAATCACTTTCATGGAAAGGGGTTGCCAATCTTCCAAAAAACTACGAGTTGCATGAGATCTCAGCAAACATTTTTTCACCCAATCTTGATGATTCTTTCAGGTAATGATCAGTACACCAAAACCACTTGGCTCACCAAATTTCGTTCTTCTAGGTTAAACCGTTCGTTTGCAGTAACCGTTTTCATTTTTAGGTTTCACTCTGTTTTCTCCTATGGGGATACATGTATTTGGAACTCTAAATCAAACACGGTTTGTGCTAGCTCTTTGAAACTTGACACAATAAAGCAGTTTCACGTTCTGTCTCTATGCTTTGTTTGCTGTTGATGTAGCCCTAAGTAGAGAGTGGCGAAAATCACTTTCATGGAAAGGGGTTGCCAAGCTTTTAAAACCTACGAGTTGCCTGAAATCTCAGCCAACATTTTTTTCACCCAATCTTGATGATTCTTTCAGGTAATGATCAGTACACCAAAACCACTTGGCTCACCACATTTCGTTCTTCTAGTTTAAACCGTTCGTTTGCAGTAACCGTTTTCATTTTTAGAATTTACTCTGTTTTCTCCTATAGGGATACATGTATTTGGAACTCTAAATCAAACACGGTTTGTGCTAGCTCTTTGAAACTTGACACAATAAAGCAGTATCAAGTTCTATCTCTATGGTTTGTTTGCTGTTGATGTAGCCCTAAGCAGAGAGTGGTGAAAATCACTTTCATGGAAAGGGGTTGCCAAGCTTCCAAAAAACTACGAGTTGCCTGAAATCACAGCAAACATATTTTCACCCAATCTTGATGATTATTTCAGGTAATGATCAGTACACTAAAACCACTTGGCTCACCAAATTTCGTTCTTCTAAGTTAAACCGTTCGTTGGCAGTAACCGTTTTGATTTTTAGGTTTCACTGTGTTTTCTCCTATAGGGATACATGTATTTGGAACTCTAAATCAAACACGGTTTGTGCTAGCTCTTTGAAACTTGACACAATAAAGCAGTTTAAAGTTCTATCTCTATGGTTTGTTTGCTGTTGATGTAGCCCTAAGCAGAGAGAGGCGAAAATCACTTTCATGGAAAGGGGTTGCCAATCTTCCAAAAAACTACGAGTTGCATGAGATCTCAGCAAACATTTTTTCACCCAATCTTGATGATTCTTTCAGGTAATGATCAGTACACCAAAACCACTTGGCTCACCAAATTTCGTTCTTCTAGGTTAAACCGTTCGTTTGCAGTAACCGTTTTCATTTTTAGGTTTCACTCTGTTTTCTCCTATGGGGATACATGTATTTGGAACTCTAAATCAAACACGGTTTGTGCTAGCTCTTTGAAACTTGACACAATAAAGCAGTTTCACGTTCTGTCTCTATGCTTTGTTTGCTGTTGATGTAGCCCTAAGTAGAGAGTGGCGAAAATCACTTTCATGGAAAGGGGTTGCCAAGCTTTTAAAACCTACGAGTTGCCTGAAATCTCAGCCAACATTTTTTCACCCAATCTTGATGATTCTTTCAGGTAATGATCAGTACACCAAAACCACTTGGCTCACCACATTTCGTTCTTCTAGTTTAAACCGTTCGTTTGCAGTAACCGTTTTCATTTTTAGGATTTACTCTGTTTTCTCCTATAGGGATACATGTATTTGGAACTCTAAATCAAACACGGTTTGTGCTAGCTCTTTGAAACTTGACACAATAAAGCAGTATCAAGTTCTATCTCTATGGTTTGTTTGCTGTTGATGTAGCCCTAAGCAGAGAGTGGTGAAAATCACTTTCATGGAAAGGGGTTGCCAAGCTTCCAAAAAACTACGAGTTGCCTGAAATCTCAGCAAACATTTTTTCACCCAATCTTGATGATTATTTCAGGTAATGATCAGTACACCAAAACCACTTGGCTCACCAAATTTCGTTCTTCTAAGTTAAACCGTTCGTTGGCAGTAACCGTTTTGATTTTTAGGTTTCACTGTGTTTTCTCCTATAGGGATACATGTATTTGGAACTCTAAATCAAACACGTTTTGTGCTAGCTCTTTGAAACTTGACACAATAAAGCAGTTTCACGTTCTATCTCTATGGTTTGTTTGCTGTTGATGTAGCCCTAAGCAGAGACTGGCGAAAATCACTTTCATGGAAAGGGGTTGCCAAGCTTTGAAAACCTACGAGTTGCCTGAAATCTCAGCAAACATTTTTTCACCCAAAGTTGATGATTCTTTCAGGTAATGATCAGTACACCAAAACCACTTGGCTCACCAAGTTTCGTTCTTCTAGGTTAAACCGTTCGTTTGCAGTAACCGTTTTCATTTTTAGGTTTCACTGTGTTTTCTCCTATAGGGATACATGTATTTGGAACTCTAAATCAAACACGGTTTGTGCTAGCTCTTTGAAACTTGACACAATAAAGCAGTTTCAAGTTCTATCTCTATGGTTTGTTAGCTGTTGATGTAGCCCTAAACAGAGAGTGGCGAAAATCACTTTCATGGAAAGGGATTGCCAATCTTCCAAAAAACTACGAGTTGCCTGAAATCTCAGCAAACATTTTTTCACCCAATCTTGATGATTCTTTCAGGTAATGATCAGTACACCAAAACCACTTGGCTCACCAAATTTCGTTCTTCTAGGTTAAACCGTTCGTTTGCAGTAACTGTTTTCATTTTTAGGTTTCACTCTGTTTTCTCCTATAGGGATACATGTATTTGGAACTCTAAATCAAACACGGTTTGTGCTAGCTCTTTGAAACTTGACACAATAAAGCAGTTTCACGTTCTATCTCTATGCTTTGTTTGCTGTTGATGTAGCCCTAAGCAGAGAGTGGCGAAAATCACTTTCATGGAAAGGGGTTGCCAAGCTTCCATAAAACTACGAGTTGCCTGAAGTCTCAGCCAATATTTTTTCACCCAATCTTGATGATTCTTTCAGGTAATGATCAGTACACCAAAACCACTTGGCTCACCAAATTTCGTTCTTCTAGGTTAACCCGTTCTTTTGCAGTAACCGTTTTCATTTTTAGGTTTCACTCTGTTTTCTCCTATAGGGATACATGTATTTGGAACTCTAAATCAAACACGGTTTGTGCTGGCTCTTTGAAACTTGACACAATAAAGCAATTTCAAGTTCTATCTCTATGGTTTGTTTGCTGTTGATGTAGCCCTAAGCAGAGACTGGCGAAAATCACTTTCATGGAGAGGGGTTGCCAAGCTTCCAAAAAACTACGAGTTGCCTGAAATCTCAGCCAACATTTTTTCACCCAATCTTGATGATTCTTTCAGGTAATGATCAGTACACCAAAACGACTTGGATCACCAAATTTCGTTCTTCTAGGTTAAACCATTCGTTTGCAGTAACCGTTTTCCTTTTTAGGTTTCACTCTGTTTTCTCCTATAGGGATACATGTATTTGGAACACTAAATGAAAAACGGTTTTTGCTAGCTCTTTGAAACTTGACACAATAAAGCAGTTTCAAGTTCTATCTCTATGGTTTGTTTGCTGTTGATGTAGCCCTATGCAGAGAGTGGCGAAAATCACTTTCATGGAAAGGGGTTGCCAAGCTTTTAAAACCTACGAGTTGCCTGAATTCTCAGCAAACATTTTTTCACCCAATCTTGATGATACTTTCAGGTAATGATCAGTACACCAAAACCACTTGGCTCACCAAATTTCGTTCTTCTAGGTTAAACCGTTCGTTGGCAGTAACCGTTTTCATTTTTAGGTTTCACTCTGTTTTCTCCTATTGGGATACATGTATTTGGAACTCTAAATAAACACGGTTTGTGGTAGCTCTTTGAAACTTGATACAATAAAGCAGTTTCAAGTTCCATCTCTATGCTTTGTTTGCTGTTGATGTAGCCCTAAGCAGAGACTGGCGAAAATCACTTTCATGGAAAGGGGTTGCCAAGCTTCCAAAAAACTACGAGTTGCCTGAATTCCCAGCAACATTTTTTCACCCAATCTTGATGATTCTTTCAGGTAATGATCAGTACACCAAAACCACTTGGCTCACCAAATTTCGTTCTTCTAGGTTAAACCGTTCGTTGGCAGTAAACGTTTTCATTTTTAGGTTTCACTCTGTTTTCTCCTATAGGGATACATGTATTTGGAACACTTAATCGAAAACGGTTTCTGTTAGCTCTTTGAAACTTGACACAATAAAGCAGTTTCAAGTTCTGTCTCTATGGTTTGTTTGCTGTTGATGTAGCCCTAAGCAGAGAGTGGCGAAAATCACTTTCATGGAAAGGGGTTGCCAAGCTTCCAAAAAACTACGAGTTTCCTGAAATCTCAGCCAACATTTTTTCACCCAATCTTGATGATTCTGTCAAGTAATGATCAGTACCCCAAAACCACTTGGCTCACCAAATTTCGTTCTTCTAGGTTAAACCGTTCTTTTGCAGTAACCGTTTTCATTTTTAGGTTTCACTCTGTTTTCTCCTATTGGGATACATGTATTTGGAACTCTAAATCAAACACGGTTTGTGATAGCTCTTTGAAACTTGACACAATAAAGCAGTTTCAAGTTCTATCTCTATGCTTTGTTTGCTGTTGATGTAGCCCTAAGCAGAGAGTGGCGAAAATCACTTTCATGGAAAGGGGTTGCCAAGCTTCCAAAAAACTACGAGTTGCCTGAAATCTCAGCCAACATTTTTTCACCCAATCTTGGTGATTCTTTCAGGTAATGATCAGTACACCAATACCACTTGGCTTACCAAATTTCGTTCTTCTAGGTTAAACCGTTCTTTTGCAGTAACCGTTTTGATTTTTAGGTTTCACTGTGTTTTCTCCTATAGGGATACATGTATTTGGAACTCTAAATCAAACACGGAGTGTGGTAGCTCTTTGAAACTTGACACAATAAAGCAGTTTCAAGTTCTATCTCTATGCTTTGTTTGCTGTTCATGTAGCCCTAAGCAGAGAGTGGCGAAAATCACTTTCATGGAAACGGGTTGCCAAGCTTCCAAAAAACTACGAGTTGCCTGAAATCTCAGTCAACATTTTTTCACCCAATCTTGGTGATTCTTTCAGTTAATGATCAGTACACAAAAACCACTTGGCTCACCAAATTTCGTTCTTCTAGGTAAAACCGTTCGTTGGCAGTAACCGTTTTCATTTTTAGGTTTCACTCTGTTTTCTCCTATAGGGATACATGTATTTGGAACTCTAAATCGAACACGGTTTGTGGTAGCTCTTTGAAACTAGACACAATAAAGCAGTTTCAAGTTCTATCTCTATGCTTTGTTTGCTGTTGATGTAGCCCTAAGCAGAGAGTGGCGAAAATCACTTTCATGGAAAGGGGTTGCCAAGCTTCCAAAAAACTACGAGTTGCCTGAAATCTCAGCAAACATTTTTTCACCCAATCTTGATAATTCTTTCAGGTAATGATCAGTACACCAAAACCACTTGGCTCACCAAATTTCGTTCTTCTAGGTTAATCGTTCGTTGGCAGTAACCGTTTTCATTTTTAGGTTTCACTCTGTTATCTCCTATAGGGATACATATATTTGGAACTCTAAATCGAACAAGGTTTGTGGTAGCTCTTTGAAACTTGACACAATAAAGCAGTTTAAAGTTCTATCTCTATGCTTTGTTTGCTGTTGATGTAGCCCTAAGCAGAGACTGGCGAAAATATCTTTCATGGAAAGGGGTTGCCAAGCTTCCAAAAAACTCCGAGTTGCCTGAAATCTCAGCCAACATTTTTTCACCCAATCTTGATTATTCTTTCAGGTAATAATCAGTACACCAACACCACTTGGCTCACCAAATTTCGTTCTTCTAGGTTAAACCATTCGTTGGCAGTAACCGTTTTCATTTTTAGGTTTCACTCTGTTTTCTCCTATAGGGATACATGTATTTGGAACTCTAAATCGAAAACGGTTTCTGCTAGCTCTTTGAAACCTGACACAATACAGCAGTTTCAAGTTCTGTCTCTATGGTTTGTTTGCTGTTGATGTATCCCTAAGCAGAGACTGGCGAAAATCACTTTCATGGAAAGGGGTTGCCAAGCATCCAAAAAACTACGAGTTGCCTGAAATCTCAGACAACATTTTTTCACCCAATCTTGATGATTCTTTCCGGTAATGATCAGTACACCAAAACCACTTGGCTCACCAAATTTCGTTCTTCTAGGTTAAACCGTTCGTTGGCAGTAACCGTTTTCATTTTTAGGTTTCACTCTGTTTTCTCCTATAGGGATAGATGTATTTGGAACTCTAAATAGAACACGGTTTGTGGTAGCTCTTTGAAACTTGACACAATAAAGCAGTTTCAAGTTCTATCTCTATGCTTTGTTTGCTGTTGATGTAGCCCTAAGCAGAGAGTGGCGAAAATCACTTTCATGGAAAGGGGTTGCCAAGCTTCCAAAATACTACGAGTTGCCTGAAATCTCAGCCAAAATTTTTTCACCCAAACTTGATGATTCTGTCAGGTAATGATCAGTACACCAAAACCACTTGGCTCACCAAATTTCGTTCTTCTAGGTAAAACCGTTCTTTTGCAGTAACTCTTTTCCTTTTTAGGTTTCACTCTGTTTTCTCCTATAGGGATACATGTATTTGGAACTCTAAATCAAACACGGTTTGTGCTAGCTCTTTGAAAGTTGACACAATAAAGCAGTTTCAAGTTCTATCTCTATGCTTTGTTTGCTGTTGATGTAGCCCTAAGCAGAGACTGGCGAAAATCACTTTCATGGAAAGGGGTTGCCAAGCTTCCAAAAAACTACGAGTTGCCTGAAATCTCAGCCAACATTTTTTCACCCAACCTTGGTGATTCTTTCAGGTAATGATCAGTTCACCAAAACCACTTGGCTTACCAAATTTCGTTCTTCTAGGTTAAACCGTTCTTTTGCAGTAACCGTTTTCATTTTTAGGTTTCACTTTGTTTTCTCCTATAGGGATACATGTATTTGGAACTCTAAATCAAACACGGTTTGTGCTAGCTTTTTAAAACTTGACACAATAAAGCAGTTTCAAGTTCTATCTCTATGCTTTGTTAGCTGTTGATGTATCCCTAAGCAGACACTGGCGAAAATCACGTTCATGGAAAGGGGTTGCCAAGCTTCCAAAAAACTACGAGTTGCCTGAAATCTCAGCCAACCTTTTTTCACCCAATCTTGATGATTCTTTCAGGTAATGATCAGTACACCAAAACCACTTGGGTCACCAAATTTCGTTCTTCTAGGTTAAACCGTTCGTTTGCAGTAACCGTTTTCATTTTTAGGTTTCACTCTGTTTTCTCCTATAGGGATACATGTATTTGGAACTCTAAATCAAACACGGTTTGTGCTAGCTCTTTGAAACTTGACACAATAAAGCAATTTCACGTTCTATCTCTATGTTTGTTTGCTGTTGATGTAGCCCTAAGCAGAGACTGGCGAAAATCACTTTCATGGAAAGGGGTTGCCAAGCTTTTAAAACCTACGAGTTGCCTGAAATCTCAGCCAACATTTTTTCACCCAATCTTGATGATTCTTTCAGGTAATGATCAGTACACCAAAACCACTTGGCTCACCACATTTCGTTCTTCTAGTTTAAACCGTTCGTTTGCAGTAACCGTTTTCATTTTTAAAATTTACTCTGATTTCTCCTATAGGGAAACATGTATTTGGAACTCTAAATCAAACACGGTTTGTGCTAGCTCTTTGAAACTTGACACAATAAAGCAGTATCAAGTTCTATCTCTATGGTTTGTTTGCTGTTGATGTAGCCCTAAACAGAGAGTGTCAAAAATCACTTTCATGGAAAGGGCTTGCCAAGCTTCCAAAAAACTACGAGTTGCCTGAAATCTCAGCAAACATATTTTCACCCAATCTTGATGATTATTTCAGGTAATGATCAGTACACTAAAACCACTTGGCTCACCAAATTTCGTTCTTCTAAGTTAAACCGTTCGTTGGCAGTAACCGTTTTGATTTTTAGGTTTCACTGTGTTTTCTCCTATAGGGATACATGTATTTGGAACTCTAAATCAAACACGGTTTGTGCTAGCTCTTTGAAACTTGACACAATAAAGCAGTTTCAAGTTCTATCTCTATGGTTTGTTTGCTGTTGATGTAGCCCTAAGCAGAGAGAGGCGAAAATCACTTTCATGGAAAGGGGTTGCCAATCTTCCAAAAAACTACGAGTTGCATGAGATCTCAGCAAACATTTTTTCACCCAATCTTGATGATTCTTTCAGGTAATGATCAGTACACTAAAACCACTTGGCTCACCAAATTTCGTTCTTCTAGGTTAAACCGTTCGTTTGCAGTAACCGTTTTCAATTTTAGGTTTCACTCTGTTTTCTCCTATGGGAATACATGTATTTGGAACTCTAAATCAAACACGGTTTGTGCTAGCTCTTTGAAACTTGACACAATAAAGCAGTTTCACGTTCTGTCTCTATGCTTTGTTTGCTGTTGATGTAGCCCTAAGTAGAGAGTGGCGAAAATCACTTTCATGGAAAGGGGTTGCCAAGCTTTTAAAACCTACGAGTTGCCTGAAATCTCAGCCAACATTTTATCACCCAATCTTGATGATTCTTTCAGGTAATGATCAGTACACCAAAACCACTTGGCTCACCACATTTCGTTCTTCTAGTTTAAACCGTTCGTTTGCAGTAACCGTTTTCATTTTTAGGATTTACTCTGTTTTCTCCTATAGGGATACATGTATTTGGAACTCTAAATCAAACACGGTTTGTGCTAGCTCTTTGAAACTTGACACAATAAAGCAGTATCAAGTTCTATCTCTATGGTTTGTTTGCTGTTGATGTAGCCCTAAACAGAGAGTGGTGAAAATCACTTTCATGGAAAGGGGTTGCCAAGCTTCCAAAAAACTACGAGTTGCCTGAAATCTCAGCAAACATTTTTTCACCCAATCTTGATGATTCTTTCAGGTAATGATCAGTACACCAAAACCACTTGGCTCACCAAATTTCGTTCTTCTAAGTTAAACCGTTCGTTGGCAGTAACCGTTTTGATTTTTAGGTTTCACTGTGTTTTCTCCTATAGGGATACATGTATTTGGAACTCTAAATCAAACACGTTTTGTGCTAGCTCTTTGAAACTTGACACAATAAAGCAGTTTCACGTTCTATCTCTATGCTTTGTTTGCTGTTGATGTAGCCCTAAGCAGAGACTGGCGAAAATCACTTTCATGGAAAGGGGTTGCCAAGCTTTGAAAACCTACGAGTTGCCTGAAATCTCAGCCAACCTTTTTTCACCCAATCTTGATGATTCTTTCAGGTAATGATCAGTACACCAAAACCACTTGGCTCACCACATTTCGTTCTTCTTGTTTAAACCGTTCGTTTACAGTAACCGTTTTCATTTTTAGGATTTACTCTGTTTTCTCTTATAGGGATACATGTATTTGGAACTCTAAATCAAACACGGTTTGTGCTAGCTCTTTGAAACTTGACACAATAAAGCAGTTTCAAGTTCTATCTCTATGGTTTGTTTGATGTTGATGTAGCCCTAAACAGAGAGTGGCGAAAATCACTTTCATGGAAAGGGGTTGCCAAGCTTCCAAAAAACTACGAGTTCCCTGAAATCTCAGCCAACATTTTTTCACCCAATCTTGATGATTCTTTCAGGTAATGATCAGTACACCAAAACCACTTGGCTCACCAAATTTCGTTATTCTAGGTTAAACCGTTCGTTTGCAGTAACTGTTTTCATTTTTAGGTTTCACTCTGTTTCCTCCTTTAGGGATACATGTATTTGGAACTCTAAATCAAACACGGTTTGTGCTAGCTCTTTGAAACTTGACATAATAAAGCAGTTTCACGTTCTATCTCTATGCTTTGTTTGCTGTTGATGTAGCCCTAAGCAGAGAGTGGCGAAAATCACTTTCATGGAAAGGGGTTGCCAAGCTTTTAAAACTTATGAGTTGCCTGAAATCTCAGCAAACATTTTTTCACCCAATCTTGATGATTCTTTCAGGTAATGATCAGTACACCAAAACCACTTGGCTCACCAAATTTCGTTCTTCTAGGTTAAACTGTTCGTTTGCAGTAACCGTTTTCATTTTTAGGTTTCACTCTGTTTTCTCCTATAGGGATACATGTATTTGGAACTCTAAATCAAACACGGTTTGTGCTAGCTCTCTGAAACTTGACACAATAAAGCAGTTTCAAGTTCTCTCTCTATGGTTTGTTAGCTGTTGATGTAGCCCTAAACAGAGAGTGGCGAAAATCACTTTCATGGAAAGGGGTTGCCAATCTTCCAAAAAACTACGCTTTGCCTGAAATCTCAGCAAACATTTTTTCACCCAATCTTGATGATTCTTTCAGGTAATGATCAGTACACCAAAACCACTTGGCTCACCAAATTTCGTTCTTCTAGGTTAACCCGTTCTTTTGCAGTAACCGTTTTCATTTTTAGGTTTCACTCTGTTTTCTCCTATAGGGATACATGTATTTGGAACGCTAAATCAAACACGGTTTGTGCTAGCTCTTTGAAACTTGACACAATAAAGCAGTATCAAGTTCTATCTCTATGGTTTGTTTTCTGTTGATGTAGCCATAAGCAGAGAGTGGCGAAAATCACTTTCATGGAAAGGGGTTGCCAAGCTTCCATAAAACTACGAGTTGCCTGAAGTCTCAGCCAACATTTTTTCACCCAATCTTGATGATTCTTTCAGGTAATGATCAGTACACCAAAACCACTTGGCTCACCAAATTTCGTTCTTCTAGGTTAACCCGTTCTTTTGCAGTAACCGTTTTCATTTTTAGGTTTCACTCTGTTTTCTCCTATAGGGATACATGTATTTGGAACTCTAAATCAAACACGGTTTGTGCTGGCTCTTTGAAACTTGACACAATAAAGCAATTTCAAGTTCTATCTCTATGGTTTGTTTTCTGTTGATGTAGCCCTAAGCAGAGACTGGCGAAAAACACTTTCATGGAGAGGGGTTGCCAAGCTTCCAAAAAACTACGAGTTGCCTGAAATCTCAGCCAACATTTTTTCACCCAATCTTGATGATTCTTTCAGGTAATGATCAGTACACCAAAACGACTTGGATCACCAAATTTCGTTCTTCTAGGTTAAACCATTCGTTTGCAGTAACCGTTTTCCTTTTTAGGTTTCACTCTATTTTCTCCTATAGGGATACATGTATTTGGAACACTAAATGAAAAACGGTTTTTGCTAGCTCTTTGAAACTTGACACAATAAAGCAGTTTCAAGTTCAACTCTATGGTTTGTTTGCTGTTGATGTAGCCCTAAGCAGAGAGTGGCGAAAATCACTTTCATGGAAAGGGGTTGCCAAGCTTTTAAAACCTACGAGTTGCCTGAATTCTCAGCAAACATTTTTTCACCCAATCTTGATGATACTTTCAGGTAATGATCAGTACACCAAAACCACTTGGCTCACCAAATTTCGTTCTTCTAGGTTAAACCGTTCGTTGGCAGTAACCGTTTTCATTTTTAGGTTTCACTCTGTTTTCTCCTATTGGGATACATGTATTTGGAACTCTAAATAAACACGGTTTGTGGTAGCTCTTTGAAACTTGATACAATAAAGCAGTTTCAAGTTCCATCTCTATGCTTTGTTTGCTGTTGATGTAGCCCTAAGCAGAGACTGGCGAAAATCACTTTCATGGAAAGGGGTTGCCAAGCTTCCAAAAAACTACGAGTTGCCTGAATTCTCAGCCAACATTTTTTCACCCAATCTTGATGATTCTTTCAGGTAATGATCAGTACACCAAAACCACTTGGCTCACCAAATTTCGTTCTTCTAGGTTAAACCGTTAGTTGGCAGTAAACGTTTTCATTTTTTGGTTTCACTCTGTTTTCTCCTATAGGGATACATGTATTTGGAACACTAAATCGAAAACGGTTTCTGTTAGCTCTTTGAAACTTGACACAATAAAGCAGTTTCAAGTTCTGTCTCTATGGTTTGTTTGCTGTTGATGTAGCCCTAAGCAGAGAGTGGCGAAAATCACTTTCATGGAAAGGGGTTGCCAAGCTTCCAAAAAGCTACGAGTTTCCTGAAATCTCAGCCAACATTTTTTCACCCAATCTTGATGATTCTGTCAAGTAATGATCAGTACCCCAAAACCACTTGGCTCACCAAATTTCGTTCTTCTAGGTTAAACCGTTCTTTTGCAGTAACCGTTTTCATTTTTAGGTTTCACTCTGTTTTCTCCTATTGGGATACATGTATTTGGAACTCTAAATCAAACACGGTTTGTGATAGCTCTTTGAAACTTGACACAATAAAGCAGTTTCAAGTTCTATCTCTATGCTTTGTTTGCTGTTGATGTAGCCCTAAGCAGAGACTGGCGAAAATCACTTTCATGGAAAGGGTTTTTCAAGCATCCAAAAAACTACGAATTGCCTGAAACCTCAGCCAACATTTTTTCACCCAATCTTGATGATTCTTTCCGGTAATGATCAGTACACCAAAACAACTTGGCTCACCAAATTTCGTTCTTCTAGGTAAAACCGTTCTTTTGCAGTAACTGTTTTCATTTTTAGGTTTCACTCTGTTTTCTCCTATAGGGATACATGTATTTGGAACTCTAAATAAAACACGGTTTGTGCTAGCTCTTTGAAAGTTGACACAATAAAGCAGTTTCAAGTTCTATCTCTATGCTTTGTTTGCTGTTGATGTAGCCCTAAGCAGAGACTGGCGAAAATCACTTTCATGGAAAGGGGTTGCCAAGCTTCCAAAAAACTACGAGTTGCCTGAAATCTCAGCAAACATTTTTTCACCCAATCTTGATAATTCTTTCAGGTAATGATCAGTACACCAAAACCACTTGGCTCACCAAATTTCGTTCTTCTAGGTAAAACCGTTCGTTGGCAGTAACCGTTTTCATTTTTAGGTTTCACTCTGTTTTCTCCTATAGGGATACATGTATTTGGAACTCTAAATCGAACACGGTTTGTGGTAGCTCTTTGAAACTAGACACAATAAAGCAGTTTCAAGTTCTATCTCTATGCTTTGTTTGCTGTTGATGTAGCCCTAAGCAGAGAGTGGCGAAAATCACTTTCATGGAAAGGGGTTGCCAAGCTTCCAAAAAACTAGGAGTTGCCTGAAATCTCAGCAAACATTTTTTCACCCAATCTTGATAATTCTTTCAGGTAATGATCAGTACACCAAAAGCACTTGGCTCACCAAATTTCGTTCTTCTAGGTTAATCGTTCGTTGGCAGTAACCGTTTTCATTTTTAGGTTTCACTCTGTTATCTCCTATAGGGATACATATATTTGGAACTCTAAATCGAACAAGGTTTGTGGTAGCTCTTTGAAACTTGACACAATAAAGCAGTTTCAAGTTCTATCTCTATGCTTTGTTTGCTGTTGATGTAGCCCTAAGCAGAGACTGGCGAAAATATCTTTCATGGAAAGGGGTTGCCAAGCTTCCAAAAAACTCCGAGTTTCCTGAAATCTCAGCCAACATTTTTTCACCCAATCTTGATTATTCTTTCAGGTAATAATCAGTACACCAAAACCACTTGGCTCACCAAATTTCGTTCTTCTAGGTTAAACCGTTAGTTGGCAGTAAACGTTTTCATTTTTTGGTTTCACTCTGTTTTCTCCTATAGGGATACATGTATTTGGAACACTAAATCGAAAACGGTTTCTGTTAGCTCTTTGAAACTTGACACAATAAAGCAGTTTCAAGTTCTGTCTCTATGGTTTGTTTGCTGTTGATGTAGCCCTAAGCAGAGACTGGCGAAAATCACTTTCATGGAAAGGGTTTGTCAAGCATCCAAAAAACTACGAATTGCCTGAAACCTCAGCCAACATTTTTTCACCCAATCTTGATGATTCTTTCCGGTAATGATCAGTACACCAAAACAACTTGGCTCACCAAATTTCGTTCTTCTAGGTAAAACCGTTCTTTTGCAGTAACTGTTTTCATTTTTAGGTTTCACTCTGTTTTCTCCTATAGGGATACATGTATTTGGAACTCTAAATCAAACACGGTTTGTGCTAGCTCTTTGAAAGTTGACACAATAAAGCAGTTTCAAGTTCTATCTCTATGCTTTGTTTGCTGTTGATGTAGCCCTAAGCAGAGACTGGCGAAAATCACTTTCATGGAAAGGGGTTGCCAAGCTTCCAAAAAACTACGAGTTGCCTGAAATCTCAGCAAACATTTTTTCACCCAATCTTGATAATTCTTTCAGGTAATGATCAGTACACCAAAACCACTTGGCTCACCAAATTTCGTTCTTCTAGGTAAAACCGTTCGTTGGCAGTAACCGTTTTCATTTTTAGGTTTCACTCTGTTTTCTCCTATAGGGATACATGTATTTGGAACTCTAAATCGAACACGGTTTGTGGTAGCTCTTTGAAACTAGACACAATAAAGCAGTTTCAAGTTCTATCTCTATGCTTTGTTTGCTGTTGATGTAGCCCTAAGCAGAGAGTGGCGAAAATCACTTTCATGGAAAGGGGTTGCCAAGCTTCCAAAAAACTAGGAGTTGCCTGAAATCTCAGCAAACATTTTTTCACCCAATCTTGATAATTCTTTCAGGTAATGATCAGTACACCAAAAGCACTTGGCTCACCAAATTTCGTTCTTCTAGGTTAATCGTTCGTTGGCAGTAACCGTTTTCATTTTTAGGTTTCACTCTGTTATCTCCTATAGGGATACATATATTTGGAACTCTAAATCGAACAAGGTTTGTGGTAGCTCTTTGAAACTTGACACAATAAAGCAGTTTCAAGTTCTATCTCTATGCTTTGTTTGCTGTTGATGTAGCCCTAAGCAGAGACTGGCGAAAATATCTTTCATGGAAAGGGGTTGCCAAGCTTCCAAAAAACTCCGAGTTTCCTGAAATCTCAGCCAACATTTTTTCACCCAATCTTGATTATTCTTTCAGGTAATAATCAGTACACCAAAACCACTTGGCTCACCAAATTTCGTTCTTCTAGGTTAAACCGTTAGTTGGCAGTAAACGTTTTCATTTTTTGGTTTCACTCTGTTTTCTCCTATAGGGATACATGTATTTGGAACACTAAATCGAAAACGGTTTCTGTTAGCTCTTTGAAACTTGACACAATAAAGCAGTTTCAAGTTCTGTCTCTATGGTTTGTTTGCTGTTGATGTAGCCCTAAGCAGAGAGTGGCGAAAATCACTTTCATGGAAAGGGGTTGCCAAGCTTCCAAAAAGCTACGAGTTTCCTGAAATCTCAGCCAACATTTTTTCACCCAATCTTGATGATTCTGTCAAGTAATGATCAGTACCCCAAAACCACTTGGCTCACCAAATTTCGTTCTTCTAGGTTAAACCGTTCTTTTGCAGTAACCGTTTTCATTTTTAGGTTTCACTCTGTTTTCTCCTATTGGGATACATGTATTTGGAACTCTAAATCAAACACGGTTTGTGATAGCTCTTTGAAACTTGACACAATAAAGCAGTTTCAAGTTCTATCTCTATGCTTTGTTTGCTGTTGATGTAGCCCTAAGCAGAGACTGGCGAAAATCACTTTCATGGAAAGGGTTTGTCAAGCATCCAAAAAACTACGAATTGCCTGAAACCTCAGCCAACATTTTTTCACCCAATCTTGATGATTCTTTCCGGTAATGATCAGTACACCAAAACAACTTGGCTCACCAAATTTCGTTCTTCTAGGTAAAACCGTTCTTTTGCAGTAACTGTTTTCATTTTTAGGTTTCACTCTGTTTTCTCCTATAGGGATACATGTATTTGGAACTCTAAATCAAACACGGTTTGTGCTAGCTCTTTGAAAGTTGACACAATAAAGCAGTTTCAAGTTCTATCTCTATGCTTTGTTTGCTGTTGATGTAGCCCTAAGCAGAGACTGGCGAAAATCACTTTCATGGAAAGGGGTTGCCAAGCTTCCAAAAAACTACGAGTTGCCTGAAATCTCAGCAAACATTTTTTCACCCAATCTTGATAATTCTTTCAGGTAATGATCAGTACACCAAAACCACTTGGCTCACCAAATTTCGTTCTTCTAGGTAAAACCGTTCGTTGGCAGTAACCGTTTTCATTTTTAGGTTTCACTCTGTTTTCTCCTATAGGGATACATGTATTTGGAACTCTAAATCGAACACGGTTTGTGGTAGCTCTTTGAAACTAGACACAATAAAGCAGTTTCAAGTTCTATCTCTATGCTTTGTTTGCTGTTGATGTAGCCCTAAGCAGAGAGTGGCGAAAATCACTTTCATGGAAAGGGGTTGCCAAGCTTCCAAAAAACTAGGAGTTGCCTGAAATCTCAGCAAACATTTTTTCACCCAATCTTGATAATTCTTTCAGGTAATGATCAGTACACCAAAAGCACTTGGCTCACCAAATTTCGTTCTTCTAGGTTAATCGTTCGTTGGCAGTAACCGTTTTCATTTTTAGGTTTCACTCTGTTATCTCCTCTAGGGATACATATATTTGGAACTCTAAATCGAACAAGGTTTGTGGTAGCTCTTTGAAACTTGACACAATAAAGCAGTTTCAAGTTCTATCTCTATGCTTTGTTTGCTGTTGATGTAGCCCTAAGCAGAGACTGGCGAAAATATCTTTCATGGAAAGGGGTTGCCAAGCTTCCAAAAAACTCCGAGTTTCCTGAAATCTCAGCCAACATTTTTTCACCCAATCTTGATTATTCTTTCAGGTAATAATCAGTACACCAACACCACTTGGCTCACCAAATTTCGTTCTTCTAGGTTAAACCATTCGTTGGCAGTAACCGTTTTCATTTTTAGGTTTCACTCTGTTTTCTCCTATAGGGATACATGTATTTGGAACTCTAAATCGAAAACGGTTTCTGCTAGCTCTTTGAAACCTGACACAATATAGCAGTTTCAAGTTCTGTCTCTATGGTTTGTTTGCTGTTGATGTAGCCCTAAGCAGAGACTGGCGAAAATCACTTTCATGGAAAGGGGTTGCCAAGCATCCAAAAAACTACGAGTTGCCTGAAATCTCAGCCAACATTTTTTCACCCAATCTTGATGATTCTTTCCGGTAATGATCAGTACACCAAAACCACTTGGCTCACCAAATTTCGTTCTTCTAGGTTAAACCGTTCGTTGGCAGTAACCGTTTTCATTTTTAGGTTTCACTCTGTTTTCTCCTATAGGGATAGATGTATTTGGAACTCTAAATAGAACACGGTTTGTGGTAGCTCTTTGAAACTTGACACAATAAAGCAGTTTCAAGTTCTATCTCTATGCTTTGTTTGCTGTTGATGTAGCCCTAAGCAGAGAGTGGCGAAAATCACTTTCATGGAAAGGGGTTGCCAAGCTTCCAAAATACTACGAGTTGCCTGAAATCTCAGCCAAAATTTTTTCACCCAAACTTGATGATTCTGTCAGGTAATGATCAGTACACCAAAACCACTTGGCTCACCAAATTTCGTTCTTCTAGGTAAAACCGTTCTTTTGCAGTAACTCTTTTCCTTTTTAGGTTTCACTCTGTTTTCTCCTATAGGGATACATGTATTTGGAACTCTAAATCAAACACGGTTTGTGCTAGCTCTTTGAAAGTTGACACAATAAAGCAGTTTCAAGTTCTATCTCTATGCTTTGTTTGCTGTTGATGTAGCCCTAAGCAGAGACTGGCGAAAATCACTTTCATGGAAAGGGGTTGCCAAGCTTCCAAAAAACTACGAGTTGCCTGAAATCTCAGCCAACATTTTTTCACCCAACCTTGGTGATTCTTTCAGGTAATGATCAGTACACCAAAACCACTTGGCTTACCAAATTTCGTTCTTCTAGGTTAAACCGTTCTTTTGCAGTAACCGTTTTCATTTTTAGGTTTCACTTTGTTTTCTCCTATAGGGATACATGTATTTGGAACTCTAAATCAAACACGGTTTGTGCTAGCTTTTTAAAACTTGACACAATAAAGCAGTTTCAAGTTCTATCTCTATGGTTTGTTTGCTGTTGATGTAGCCCTAAGCAGAGAGTGGCGAAAATCACTTTCATGGAAAGGGGTTGCCAAGCTTTTAAAACCTACGAGTTGCCTGAATTCTCAGCAAACATTTTTTCACCCAATCTTGATGATTCTTTCAGGTAATGATCAGTACACCAAAACCACTTGGCTCACCCAATTTCGTTCTTCTAGGTTAAACCGTTCGTTGGCAGTAACCGTTTTCATTTTTAGGTTTCACTCTGTTTTCTCCTATTGGGATACATGTATTTGGAACTCTAAATAAACACGGTTTGTGGTAGCTCTTTGAAACTTGATACAATAAAGCAGTTTCAAGTTCCATCTCTATGCTTTGTTTGCTGTTGATGTAGCCCTAAGCAGAGACTGGCGAAAATCACTTTCATGGAAAGGGTTTGTCAAGCATCCAAAAAACTACGAGTTGCCTGAAACCTCAGCCAACATTTTTTCACCCAATCTTGATGATTCTTTCCGGTAATGATCAGTACACCAAAACAACTTGGCTCACCAAATTTCGTTCTTCTAGTTAAAACCGTTCTTTTGCAGTAACTGTTTACATTTTTAGGTTTCACTCTGTTTTCTCCTATAGGGATACATGTATTTGGAACTCTAAATCAAGCACGGTTTGTGCTAGCTCTTTGAAAGTTGACACAATAAAGCAGTTTCAAGTTCTATCTCTATGCTTTGTTTGCTGTTGATGTAGCCCTAAGCAGAGACTGGCGAAAATCACTTTCATGGAAAGGGGTTGCCAAGCTTCCAAAAAACTACGAGTTGCCTGAAATCTCAGCCAACATTTTTTCACCCAACCTTGGTGATTCTTTCAGGTAATGATCAGTACACCAAAACCACTTGGCTTACCAAATTTCGTTCTTCTAGGTTAAACCGTTCTTTTGCAGTAACCGTTTTGATTTTTAGGTTTCACTGTGTTTTCTCCTATAGGGATACATGTATTTGGAACTCTAAATCAAACACGGATTGTGGTAGCTCTTTGAAACTTGACACAATAAAGCAGTTTCAAGTTCTATCTCTATGCTTTGTTTGCTGTTCACGTAGCCCTAAGCAGAGAGTGGCGAAAATCACTTTCATGGAAACGGGTTGCCAAGCTTCCAAAAAACTACGAGTTGCCTGAAATCTCAGCCAACATTTTTTCACCCAATCTTGGTGATTCTTTCAGTTAATGATCAGTACACAAAAACCACTTGGCTCACCAAATTTCGTTCTTCTAGGTAAAACCGTTCGTTGGCAGTAACCGTTTTCATTTTTAGGTTTCACTCTGTTTTCTCCTATAGGGATACATGTATTTGGAACTCTAAATCGAACACGGTTTGTGGTAGCTCTTTGAAACTAGACACAATAAAGCAGTTTCAAGTTCTATCTCTATGCTTTGTTTGCTGTTGATGTAGCCCTAAGCAGAGAGTGGCGAAAATCACTTTCATGGAAAGGGGTTGCCAAGCTTCCAAAAAACTATGAGTTGCCTGAAATCTCAGCAAACATTTTTTCACCCAATCTTGATAATTCTTTCAGGTAATGATCAGTACACCAAAAGCACTTGGCTCACCAAATTTCGTTCTTCTAGGTTAATCGTTCGTTGGCAGTAACCGTTTTCATTTTTAGGTTTCACTCTGTTATCTCCTATAGGGATACATATATTTGGAACTCTAAATCGAACAAGGTTTGTGGTAGCTCTTTGAAACTTGACACAATAAAGAAGTTTCAAGTTCTATCTCTATGCTTTGTTTGCTGTTGATGTAGCCCTAAGCAGAGACTGGCGAAAATATCTTTCATGGAAAGGGGTTGCCAAGCTTCCAAAAAACTCCGAGTTTCCTGAAATCTCAGCCAACATTTTTTCACCCAATCTTGATTATTCTTTCAGGTAATAATCAGTACACCAACACCACTTGGCTCACCAAATTTCGTTCTTCTAGGTTAAACCATTCGTTGGCAGTAACCGTTTTCATTTTTAGGTTTCACTCTGTTTTCTCCTATAGGGATACATGTATTTGGAACTCTAAATCGAAAACGGTTTCTGCTAGCTCTTTGAAACCTGACACAATATAGCAGTTTCAAGTTCTGTCTCTATGGTTTGTTTGCTGTTGATGTAGCCCTAAGCAGAGACTGGCGAAAATCACTTTCATGGAAAGGGGTTGCCAAGCATCCAAAAAACTACGAGTTGCCTGAAATCTCAGCCAACATTTTTTCACCCAATCTTGATGATTCTTTCCGGTAATGATCAGTACACCAAAACCACTTGGCTCACCAAATTTCGTTCTTCTAGGTTAAACCGTTCGTTGGCAGTAACCGTTTTCATTTTTAGGTTTCACTCTGTTTTCTCCTATAGGGATAGATGTATTTGGAACTCTAAATAGAACACGGTTTGTGGTAGCTCTTTGAAACTTGACACAATAAAGCAGTTTCAAGTTCTATCTCTATGCTTTGTTTGCTGTTGATGTAGCCCTAAGCAGAGAGTGGCGAAAATCACTTTCATGGAAAGGGGTTGCCAAGCTTCCAAAATACTACGAGTTGCCTGAAATCTCAGCCAAAATTTTTTCACCCAAACTTGATGATTCTGTCAGGTAATGATCAGTACACCAAAACCACTTGGCTCACCAAATTTCATTCTTCTAGGTAAAACCGTTCTTTTGCAGTAACTCTTTTCCTTTTTAGGTTTCACTCTGTTTTCTCCTATAGGGATACATGTATTTGGAACTCTAAATCAAACACGGTTTGTGCTAGCTCTTTGAAAGTTGACACAATAAAGCAGTTTCAAGTTCTATCTCTATGCTTTGTTTGCTGTTGATGTAGCCCTAAGCAGAGACTGGCGAAAATCACTTTCATGGAAAGGGGTTGCCAAGCTTCCAAAAAACTACGAGTTGCCTGAAATCTCAGCCAACATTTTTTCACCCAACCTTGGTGATTCTTTCAGGTAATGATCAGTACACCAAAACCACTTGGCTTACCAAATTTCGTTCTTCTAGGTTAAACCGTTCTTTTGCAGTAACCGTTTTCATTTTTAGGTTTCACTTTGTTTTCTCCTATAGGGATACATGTATTTGGAACTCTAAATCAAACACGGTTTGTGCTAGCTTTTTAAAACTTGACACAATAAAGCAGTTTCAAGTTCTATCTCTATGGTTTGTTTGCTGTTGATGTAGCCCTAAGCAGAGAGTGGCGAAAATCACTTTCATGGAAAGGGGTTGCCAAGCTTTTAAAACCTACGAGTTGCCTGAATTCTCAGCAAACATTTTTTCACCCAATCTTGATGATTCTTTCAGGTAATGATCAGTACACCAAAACCACTTGGCTCACCCAATTTCGTTCTTCTAGGTTAAACCGTTCGTTGGCAGTAACCGTTTTCATTTTTAGGTTTCACTCTGTTTTCTCCTATTGGGATACATGTATTTGGAACTCTAAATAAACACGGTTTGTGGTAGCTCTTTGAAACTTGATACAATAAAGCAGTTTCAAGTTCCATCTCTATGCTTTGTTTGCTGTTGATGTAGCCCTAAGCAGAGACTGGCGAAAATCACTTTCATGGAAAGGGGTTGCCAAGCTTCCAAAAAACTACGAGTTGCCTGAATTCTCAGCCAACATTTTTTCACCCAATCTTGATGATTCTTTCAGGTAATGATCAGTACACCAAAACCACTTGGCTCACGAAATTTCGTTCTTCTAGGTTAAACCGTTCGTTGGCAGTAAACGTTTTCATTTTTAGGTTTCACTCTGTTTTCTTCTATAGGGATACATGTATTTGGAACACTAAATCGAAAACGGTTTCTGTTAGCTCTTTGAAACTTGACACAATAAAGCAGTTTCAAGTTCTGTCTCTATGGTTTGTTTGCTGTTGATGTAGCCCTAAGCAGAGAGTGGCGAAAATCACTTTCATGGAAAGGGGTTGCCAAGCTTCCAAAAAACTACGAGTTTCCTGAAATCTCAGCCAACATTTTTTCACCCAATCTTGATGATTCTGTCAAGTAATGATCAGTACCCCAAAACCAGTTGGCTCACCAAATTTCGTTCTTCTAGGTTAAACCGTTCTTTTGCAGTAACCGTTTTCATTTTTAGGTTTCACTCTGTTTTCTCCTATTGGGATACATGTATTTGGAACTCTAAATCAAACACGGTTTGTGATAGCTCTTTGAAACTTGACACAATAAAGCAGTTTCAAGTTCTATCTCTATGCTTTGTTTGCTGTTGATGTAGCCCTAAGCAGAGACTGGCGAAAATCACTTTCATGGAAAGGGTTTGCCAAGCATCCAAAAAACTACGAGTTTCCTGAAACCTCAGCCAACATTTTTTCACCCAATCTTGATGATTCTTTCCGGTAATGATCAGTACACCAAAACAACTTGGCTCACCAAATTTCGTTCTTCTAGGTAAAACCGTTCTTTTGCAGTAACTGTTTTCATTTTTAGCTTTCACTCTGTTTTCTCCTATAGGGATACATGTATTTGGAACTCTAAATCAAACACGGTTTGTGCTAGCTCTTTGAAAGTTGACACAATAAAGCAGTTTCAAGTTCTATCTCTATGCTTTGTTTGCTGTTGATGTAGCCCTAAGCAGAGACTGGCGAAAATCACTTTCATGGAAAGGGGTTGCCAAGCTTCCAAAAAACTACGAGTTGCCTGAAATCTCAGCCAACATTTTTTCACCCAATCTTGGTGATTCTTTCAGGTAATGATCAGTACACCAAAACCACTTGGCTTACCAAATTTCGTTCTTCTAGGTTAAACCGTTCTTTTGCAGTAACCGTTTTGATTTTTAGGTTTCACTGTGTTTTCTCCTATAGGGATACATGTATTTGGAACTCTAAATCAAAAACGGATTGTGGTAGCTCTTTGAAACTTGACACAATAAAGCAGTTTCAAGTTCTATCTCTATGCTTTGTTTGCTGTTCATGTAGCCCTAAGCAGAGAGTGGCGAAAATCACTTTCATGGAAACGGGTTGCCAAGCTTCCAAAAAACTACGAGTTGCCTGAAATCTCAGCCAACATTTTTTCACCCAATCTTGGTGATTCTTTCAGTTAATGATCAGTACACAAAAACCACTTGGCTCACCAAATTTCGTTCTTCTAGGTAAAACCGTTCATTGGCAGTAACCGTTTTCATTTTTAGGTTTCACTCTGTTTTCTCCTATAGGGATACATGTATTTGGAACTCTAAATCGAACACGGTTTGTGGTAGCTCTTTGAAACTAGACACAATAAAGCAGTTTCAAGTTCTATCTCTATGCTTTGTTTGCTGTTGATGTAGCCCTAAGCAGAGAGTGGCGAAAATCACTTTCATGGAAAGGGGTTGCCAAGCTTCCAAAAAAGTACGAGTTGCCTGAAATCTCAGCAAACATTTTTTCACCCAATCTTGATAATTCTTTCAGGTAATGATCAGTACACCAAAACCACTTGGCTCACCAAATTTCGTTCTTCTAGGTTAATCGTTCGTTGGCAGTAACCGTTTTCATTTTTAGGTTTCACTCTGTTATCTCCTATAGGGATACATATATTTGGAACTCTAAATCGAACAAGGTTTGTGGTAGCTCTTTGAAACTTGACACAATAAAGAAGTTTCAAGTTCTATCTCTATGCTTTGTTTGCTGTTGATGTAGCCCTAAGCAGAGACTGGCGAAAATATCTTTCATGGAAAGGGGTTGCCAAGCTTCCAAAAAACTCCGAGTTTCCTGAAATCTCAGCCAACATTTTTTCACCCAATCTTGATTATTCTTTCAGGTAATAATCAGTACACCAACACCACTTGGCTCACCAAATTTCGTTCTTCTAGGTTAAACCATTCGTTGGCAGTAACCGTTTTCATTTTTAGGTTTCACTCTGTTTTCTCCTATAGGGATACATGTATTTGGAACTCTAAATCGAAAACGGTTTCTGCTAGCTCTTTGAAACCTGACACAATATAGCAGTTTCAAGTTCTGTCTCTATGGTTTGTTTGCTGTTGATGTAGCCCTAAGCAGAGACTGGCGAAAATCACTTTCATGGAAAGGGGTTGCCAAGCATCCAAAAAACTACGAGTTGCCTGAAATCTCAGCCAACATTTTTTCACCCAATCTTGATGATTCTTTCCGGTAATGATCAGTACACCAAAACCACTTGGCTCACCAAATTTCGTTCTTCTAGGTTAAACCGTTCGTTGGCAGTAACCGTTTTCATTTTTAGGTTTCACTCTGTTTTCTCCTATAGGGATAGATGTATTTGGAACTCTAAATAGAACACGGTTTGTGGTAGCTCTTTGAAACTTGACACAATAAAGCAGTTTCAAGTTCTATCTCTATGCTTTGTTTGCTGTTGATGTAGCCCTAAGCAGAGAGTGGCGAAAATCACTTTCATGGAAAGGGGTTGCCAAGCTTCCAAAATACTACGAGTTGCCTGAAATCTCAGCCAAAATTTTTTCACCCAAACTTGATGATTCTGTCAGGTAATGATCAGTACACCAAAACCACTTGGCTCACCAAATTTCATTCTTCTAGGTAAAACCGTTCTTTTGCAGTAACTCTTTTCCTTTTTAGGTTTCACTCTGTTTTCTCCTATAGGGATACATGTATTTGGAACTCTAAATCAAACACGGTTTGTGCTAGCTCTTTGAAAGTTGACACAATAAAGCAGTTTCAAGTTCTATCTCTATGCTTTGTTTGCTGTTGATGTAGCCCTAAGCAGAGACTGGCGAAAATCACTTTCATGGAAAGGGGTTGCCAAGCTTCCAAAAAACTACGAGTTGCCTGAAATCTCAGCCAACATTTTTTCACCCAACCTTGGTGATTCTTTCAGGTAATGATCAGTACACCAAAACCACTTGGCTTACCAAATTTCGTTCTTCTAGGTTAAACCGTTCTTTTGCAGTAACCGTTTTCATTTTTAGGTTTCACTTTGTTTTCTCCTATAGGGATACATGTATTTGGAACTCTAAATCAAACACGGTTTGTGCTAGCTTTTTAAAACTTGACACAATAAAGCAGTTTCAAGTTCTATCTCTATGGTTTGTTTGCTGTTGATGTAGCCCTAAGCAGAGAGTGGCGAAAATCACTTTCATGGAAAGGGGTTGCCAAGCTTTTAAAACCTACGAGTTGCCTGAATTCTCAGCAAACATTTTTTCACCCAATCTTGATGATTCTTTCAGGTAATGATCAGTACACCAAAACCACTTGGCTCACCCAATTTCGTTCTTCTAGGTTAAACCGTTCGTTGGCAGTAACCGTTTTCATTTTTAGGTTTCACTCTGTTTTCTCCTATTGGGATACATGTATTTGGAACTCTAAATAAACACGGTTTGTGGTAGCTCTTTGAAACTTGATACAATAAAGCAGTTTCAAGTTCCATCTCTATGCTTTGTTTGCTGTTGATGTAGCCCTAAGCAGAGACTGGCGAAAATCACTTTCATGGAAAGGGGTTGCCAAGCTTCCAAAAAACTACGAGTTGCCTGAATTCTCAGCCAACATTTTTTCACCCAATCTTGATGATTCTTTCAGGTAATGATCAGTACACCAAAACCACTTGGCTCACGAAATTTCGTTCTTCTAGGTTAAACCGTTCGTTGGCAGTAAACGTTTTCATTTTTAGGTTTCACTCTGTTTTCTTCTATAGGGATACATGTATTTGGAACACTAAATCGAAAACGGTTTCTGTTAGCTCTTTGAAACTTGACACAATAAAGCAGTTTCAAGTTCTGTCTCTATGGTTTGTTTGCTGTTGATGTAGCCCTAAGCAGAGAGTGGCGAAAATCACTTTCATGGAAAGGGGTTGCCAAGCTTCCAAAAAACTACGAGTTTCCTGAAATCTCAGCCAACATTTTTTCACCCAATCTTGATGATTCTGTCAAGTAATGATCAGTACCCCAAAACCAGTTGGCTCACCAAATTTCGTTCTTCTAGGTTAAACCGTTCTTTTGCAGTAACCGTTTTCATTTTTAGGTTTCACTCTGTTTTCTCCTATTGGGATACATGTATTTGGAACTCTAAATCAAACACGGTTTGTGATAGCTCTTTGAAACTTGACACAATAAAGCAGTTTCAAGTTCTATCTCTATGCTTTGTTTGCTGTTGATGTAGCCCTAAGCAGAGACTGGCGAAAATCACTTTCATGGAAAGGGTTTGCCAAGCATCCAAAAAACTACGAGTTTCCTGAAACCTCAGCCAACATTTTTTCACCCAATCTTGATGATTCTTTCCGGTAATGATCAGTACACCAAAACAACTTGGCTCACCAAATTTCGTTCTTCTAGGTAAAACCGTTCTTTTGCAGTAACTGTTTTCATTTTTAGCTTTCACTCTGTTTTCTCCTATAGGGATACATGTATTTGGAACTCTAAATCAAACACGGTTTGTGCTAGCTCTTTGAAAGTTGACACAATAAAGCAGTTTCAAGTTCTATCTCTATGCTTTGTTTGCTGTTGATGTAGCCCTAAGCAGAGACTGGCGAAAATCACTTTCATGGAAAGGGGTTGCCAAGCTTCCAAAAAACTACGAGTTGCCTGAAATCTCAGCCAACATTTTTTCACCCAATCTTGGTGATTCTTTCAGGTAATGATCAGTACACCAAAACCACTTGGCTTACCAAATTTCGTTCTTCTAGGTTAAACCGTTCTTTTGCAGTAACCGTTTTGATTTTTAGGTTTCACTGTGTTTTCTCCTATAGGGATACATGTATTTGGAACTCTAAATCAAAAACGGATTGTGGTAGCTCTTTGAAACTTGACACAATAAAGCAGTTTCAAGTTCTATCTCTATGCTTTGTTTGCTGTTCATGTAGCCCTAAGCAGAGAGTGGCGAAAATCACTTTCATGGAAACGGGTTGCCAAGCTTCCAAAAAACTACGAGTTGCCTGAAATCTCAGCCAACATTTTTTCACCCAATCTTGGTGATTCTTTCAGTTAATGATCAGTACACAAAAACCACTTGGCTCACCAAATTTCGTTCTTCTAGGTAAAACCGTTCATTGGCAGTAACCGTTTTCATTTTTAGGTTTCACTCTGTTTTCTCCTATAGGGATACATGTATTTGGAACTCTAAATCGAACACGGTTTGTGGTAGCTCTTTGAAACTAGACACAATAAAGCAGTTTCAAGTTCTATCTCTATGCTTTGTTTGCTGTTGATGTAGCCCTAAGCAGAGAGTGGCGAAAATCACTTTCATGGAAAGGGGTTGCCAAGCTTCCAAAAAAGTACGAGTTGCCTGAAATCTCAGCAAACATTTTTTCACCCAATCTTGATAATTCTTTCAGGTAATGATCAGTACACCAAAACCACTTGGCTCACCAAATTTCGTTCTTCTAGGTTAATCGTTCGTTGGCAGTAACCGTTTTCATTTTTAGGTTTCACTCTGTTATCTCCTATAGGGATACATATATTTGGAACTCTAAATCGAACAAGGTTTGTGGTAGCTCTTTGAAACTTGACACAATAAAGCAGTTTCAAGTTCTATCTCTATGCTTTGTTTGCTGTTGATGTAGCCCTAAGCAGAGACTGGCGAAAATATCTTTCACGGAAAGGGGTTGCCAAGCTTCCAAAAAACTCCGAGTTGCCTGAAATCTCAGCCAACATTTTTTCACCCAATCTTGATTATTCTTTCAGGTAATAATGAGTACACCAACACCACTTGGCTCACCAAATTTCGTTCTTCTAGGTTAAACCATTCGTTGGCAGTAACCGTTTTCATTTTTAGCTTTCACTCTGTTTTCTCCTATAGGGATACATGTATTTGGAACTCTAAATCGAAAACGGTTTCTGCTAGCTCTTTGAAACCTGACACAATATAGCAGTTTCAAGTTCTGTCTCTATGGTTTGTTTGCTGTTGATGTAGCCCTAAGCAGAGACTGGCGAAAATCACTTTCATGGAAAGGGGTTGCCAAGCATCCAAAAAATTACGAGTTGCCTGAAATCTCAGCTAACATTTTTTCACCCAATCTTGATGATTCTTTCCGGTAATGATCAGTACACCAAAACCACTTGGCTCACCAAATTTCGTTCTTCTAGGTTAAACCGTTCGTTGGCAGTAACCGTTTTCATTTTTAGGTTTCACTCTGTTTTCTCCTATAGGGATAGATGTATTTGGAACTCTAAATCAATCACGGTTTGTGCTAGCTCTTTGAAACTTGACACAATAAAGCAATTTCAAGTTCTATCTCTATGGTTTGTTTGCTGTTGATGTAGCCCTAAGCAGAGACTGGCGAAAATCACTTTCATGGAAAGGGGTTGCCAAGCTTCCAAAAAACTACGAGTTGCCTGAAATCTCAGCCAACATTTTTTCACCCAATCTTGATGATTCTTTCAGGTAATGATCAGTACACCAAAACGACTTGGATCACCAAATTTCGTTTTTCTAGGTTAAACCATTCGTTTGCAGTAACCGTTTTCCTTTTTAGGTTTCACTCTATTTTCTCCTATAGGGATACATGTATTTGGAACACTAAATGAAAAACGGTTTTTGCTAGCTCTTTGAAACTAGACACAATAAAGTAGTTTCAAGTTCCATCTCTATGCTTTGTTTGCTGTTGATGTAGCCCTAAGCAGAGACAGGCGAAAATATCTTTCATGGAAAGGGGTTGCCAAGCTTCCAAAAAACTACGAGTTGCCTGAAATCTCAGCAAACATTTTTTCACCCAATCTTGATGATTCTTTCAGGTAATGATCAGTACACCAAAACCACTTGGCTCACCAAATTTCGTTCTTCTAGGTTAACCCGTTCTTTTGCAGTAACCATTTTCATTTTTAGGTTTCAATCTGTTTTCTCCTATAGGGATACATGTATTTGGAACTCTAAATCAAACACAGTTTGTGCTAGATCTTTGAAACTTGACACAATAAAGAAGTTTCAAGTTCTATCTCTATGCTTTGTTTGCTGTTGATGTAGCCCTAAGCAGAGACTGGCGAAAATCACTTTCATGGAAAGGGGTTGCCAAGCTTCCAAAAAACTACGAGTTGCCTGAAATCTCAGCAAACATTTTTTCACCCAATCTTGGTGATTCTTTCAGGTAATGATCAGTACACCAAAACCACTTGGCTCACCAAATTTCGTTCTTCTAGGTTAAACCATTCTTTTGCAGTAACCATTTTCATTTTTAGGTTTCACTGTGTTTTCTCCTATAGGGATACATGTATTTGGAACTCTAAATCGAAAACGGTTTGTGGTAGCTGTTTGAAACTTGACACAATAAAGCAGTTTCAAGTTCTATCTCTATGATTTGTTTGCTGTTGATGTAGCTCTAAGCAGAGACTGGCGAAAATCACTTTCATGGAAAGGGGTTGCCAAGCTTCCAAAAAACTACGAGTTGCCTGAAATCTCAGCCAACATTTTTTCACCCAATCTTGATGATTCTTTCCGGTAATGATCAGTACACCAAAACAACTTGGCTCACCAAATTTCGTTCTTCTAGGTTAAACCGTTCGTTGGCAGTAACCGTTTTCATTTTAGGTTTCACTCTGTTTTCTTCTATAGAGATACATGTATTTGGAACTCTAAATCAAACACGGATTGTGGTAGCTCTTTGAAACTTGACACAATAAAGCAGTTTCAAGTTCTATCTCTATGCTTTGTTTGCTGTTGATGTAGCCCTAAGCAGAGAGTGGCGAAAATCACTTTCATGGAAAGGGGTTGCCAAGCTTCCAAAAAACTACGAGTTGCCTGAAATCACAGCAAACATTTTTTCACCCAATCTTGATGATTATTTCAGAAAATGATCAATACACCAAAACCACTTTGCTCACCAAATTTCGTTCTCCTAAGTTAAACCGTTCGTTTGCAGTAACCGTTTTCATTTTTAGGTTTCTCTCTGTTTTCTCCTATAGGGATACATGTATTTGGAACTCTAAATCAAACACGGTTTGTGCTAGCTCTTTGAAACTTGACACAATAAAGCAGTTTCAAGTTCTATCTCTATGGTTTGTTTGCTGTTGTTGTAGCCCTAAGCAGAGACTGGCGAAAATCACTTTCATGAAAAGGGGTTGCCAAGCTTCCAAAAAAGAACGAATAGCCTAAAATCTCAACCAACATTTTTTCACCCAATCTTGATGATTCTTTCAGGTAATGATCAGTACACCAAAACCACTTGGCTCACCAAATTTCGTTCTTCTAGGTTAAACCGTTCGTTGGCAGTAAACGTTTTCATTTTTAGGTTTCACTCTGTTTTCTCCTATAGGGATACATGTATTTGGAACACTAAATCGAAAAAGGTTTCTGTTAGCTCTTTGAAACTTGACACAATAAAGCAGTTTCAAGTTCTGTCTCTATGGTTTGTTTGCTGTTGATGTAGCCCTAAGCAGAGAGTGGCGAAAATCACTTTCATGGAAAGGGGTTGCCAAGCTTCCAAAAAACTACGAGTTTCCTGAAATCTCAGCCAACATTTTTTCACCCAATCTTGATGATTCTGTCAAGTAATGATCAGTACCCCAAAACCACTTGGCTCACCAAATTTCGTTCTTCTAGGTTAAACCGTTCTTTTGCAGTAACCGTTTTCATTTTTAGGTTTCACTCTGTTTTCTCCTATTGGGATACATGTATTTGGAACTCTAAATCAAACACGGTTTGTGATAGCTCTTTGAAACTTGACACAATAAAGCAGTTTCAAGTTCTATCTCTATGCTTTGTTTGCTGTTGATGTAGCCCTAAGCAGAGACTGGCGAAAATCACTTTCATGGAAAGGGTTTGCCAAGCATCCAAAAAACTACGAGTTGCCTGAAACCTCAGCCAACATTTTTTCACCCTATCTTGATGATTCTTTCTTGAAATGATCAGTACACCAAAGCCACTTGGCTCACCAAATTTCATTCTTCTAAGTTAGTCCGTTCGTTTGCAGTAACCGTTTTGATTTTTAGGTTTCACTCTGTTTTCTCCTATAGGGATACATGTATTTGGAACTCTAAATCAAACACGATTTGTGCTAGCTCTTTGAAACTTGACACAATAAAGCAGTTTCAAGTTCTATCTCTATGGTTTGTTTGCTGTTTATTTAGCCCTAAGCAGAGACTGGCTAAAATCACTTTTACTTAAAGGGGTTGCCAAGCTTCCAAAAACTACGAGTTGCCTGAAATCTCAGCAAACATTTTTTCACCCAATATTGATGATTCTTTCAGGTAATGATCATTACACCAAAACCACTTGGCTCACCAAATTTCGTTCTTCTAGGTTAAACTGTTCGTTTGCAGGAACCGTTTTCATTTATAGGTTTCACTCTGTTTTCTCCTATCGGGATACATGTATTTGGAACTCTAAATCAAACACGGTTTGTACTAGCTCTTTGAAACTTGACACAATAAAGAAGTTTCAAGTTCTATCTCTATGGTTTGTTTGCTGTTGATGTAGCCCTAAGCAGAGACTGGCGAAAATCACTTTCATGGAAAGGGGTTGCCAAGCTTCCAAAAAACTACGAGTTTCCTGAAATCTCCTCCAACATTTTTTCACCCAATCTTGATGATTCTTTCAGGTAATGATCAGTACTCCACAACCACTTGGCTCACCAAATTTCGTTCTTCTAGGTTAAACCGTTCGTTGGCAGTAACCGTTTTCATTTTTAGTTTTCACCCTGTTTTCTTCTATAGAGATACATGTATTTGGAACTCTAAATCAAACACGGTTTGTGCTAGCTCGTTGAAACTTGACACAATAAAGCAGTTTCAAGTTCTATCTCTATGGTTTGTTTGCTGTTGATGTAGCCCTAAGAAGAGACTGGCGAAAATCACTTTCATGGAAAGGGGTTGCCAAGCTTCCAAAAAACTGCGAGTTGCCTGAAATCTCCTCCAACATTTTTTCACCCAATCTTGATGATTCTTTCAGGTAATGATCAGTACACCAAAACCACTTGGCTCACCAAATTTCGTTCTTCTATGTTAAACCGTTCGTTTGCAGTAACCGTTTTCATTTTTAGTTTTCACTCTGTTTTCTTCTATAGGGATACATGTATTTGGAACTCTAAATCAAACACGGTTTGTGCTAGCTCTTTGAAACTTGACACAATAAAGCAGTTTCAAGTTCTATCTCTATGGTTTGTTTGCTTTTGATGTAGCCCTAAGCAGAGACTGGCGAAAATCACTTTCATGGAAAGGGGTTGCCAAGCTTCCAAAAAACTACGAGTTTCCTGAAATCTCCTCCAACACTTTTTCACCCAATCTTGATGATTATTTCAGGTAATGATCAGTACTCCAAAACCACTTGGCTCACCAAATTTCGTTCTTCTAGGTTAAACCGTTCGTTGGCAGTAACCGTTTTCATTTTTAGTTTTCACTCTGTTTTCTTCTATAGGGATACATGTATTTGGAACTCTAAATCAAACACGGTTTGTGCTAGCTCTTTGAAACTTGACACAATAAAGCAGTTTCAACTTCTATCTCTATGGTTTGTTTGCTGTTGATGTAGCCCTAAGCAGAGACTGGCGAAAATCACTTTCATGGAAAGGGGTTGCCAAGCTTCCCAAAAACTAGGAGTTGCCTCAAATCTCAGCCAACATTTTTTAACCCAATCTTGATGATTCTTTCAGGTAATGATCAGTACAGCAAAACCACTTGGCTCACCAAATTTCGTTCTTCCTGGTTAAACCGTTCGTTTGCAGTAACCGTTTCCATTTTTAGGTTTCACTCTGTTTTCTCCTATAGGGATACATGTATTTGGAACTCTAAGTCAAACACGGTTTGTGCTAGCTCTTTGAAACTTGACACAATAAAGCAGTTTCAACTTCTATCTCTATGGTTTGTTTGCTGTTGATGTAGCCCTAAGCAGAGACTGGCGAAAATCACTTTCATGGAAAGGGGTTGCCAAGCTTCCAAATAACTGAGAGTTGCCTGAAATCTCAGCAAACATTTTTTCACCCAATCTTGATGATTCTTTCAGGTAAGGATCAGTCCACCAAAACCACTTGGCTCACCAAATTTCGTTCTTCTTGGTTAAACCGTTCGTTTGCAGTAACCGTTTTCATTTTTAGGTTTCACTCTCTTTTGATATAGGGATACATGTATTTGGAACTCTAAATAAAACACGGTTTGTGCTAGCTCATTGAAACTTTACACAATAAAGCAGTTTCAAGTTCTATCTCTATGGTTTATTTGCTGTTGATGTAGCCCTAAGCAGAGACTGGCGAAAATCACTTTCATGGAAAGGGGTTGCCAAGCTACCAAAAAACTGCGAGTTGCCTGAAATCTTAGCAAACATTTTTTCACCCAATCTTGATGATTCTTACAGGTAATTATCAGTACACCAAAACTACTTGACTCACCAAATTTCGTTCTTCTAGGTTAAACCGTTCGTTTGCAGTAACCGTTTTCATATTGAGGTTTCACTCTGTTTTCTCTTATAGGGATACATGTATTTGGAACTCTAAATCAAACACGGTTATTGCTAGCTCTTTGAAACTTGACACAATAAAGCAGTTTCAAGTTCTATCTCTATGGTTTGTTTGCTGTTGATGTAGCCCTAAGCAGAGACTGGCGAAAATCACTTTCATGGAAAGGGGTTGCCAAGCTTCCAAAAAACTACGAGTTTCCTGAAATCTCCTCCAACATTTTTTCACCCAATCTTGATGATTCTTTCAGGTAATGATCAGTACTCCAAAACCACTTGGCTCACCAAATTTCGTTCTTCTAGGTTAAACCGTTCGTTGGCAGTAACCGTTTTCATTTTTAGTTTTCACCCTGTTTTCTTCTATAGAGATACATGTATTTGGAACTCTAAATCAAACACGGTTTGTGCTAGCTCGTTGAAACTTAACACAATAAAGCAGTTTCAAGTTCTATCTCTATGGTTTTTTTGCTGTTGATGTAGCCCTAAGCAGAGACTGGCGAAAATCACTTTCATGGAAAGGGGTTGCCAAGCTTCCAAAAAACTGCGAGTTGCCTGAAATCTTAGCAAACATTTTTTACCCAATCTTGATGATTCTTTCAGGTAATGATCAGTACACCAAAACCACTTGGCTCACCAAATTTCGTTCTTCTAGGTTAAACCGTTCGTTTGCAGTAACCGTTTCCATTTTTAGGTTTCACTCTGTTTTCTCCTATAGGGATACATGTATTTGGAACTCTAAATCAAACACGGTTTGTGCTAGCTCTTTGAAACTTGACACAATAAAGCAGTTTCAAGTTCTATCTCTATGGTTTGTTTGCTGTTGATGTAGCCCTAAGCAGAGACTGGCGAAAATCACTTTCATGGAAAGGGGTTGCCAAGCTTCCAAATAACTGAGAGTTGCCTGAAATCTCAGCAAATATTTTTCACCCAATCTTGATGATTCTTTCAGGTAAGGATCAGTCCACCAAAACCACTTGGCTCACCAAATTTCGTTCTTCTAGGTTAAACCGTTTGTTTGCAGTAACCGTTTTCATTTATAGGTTTCACTCTGTTTTCTCCTATAGGGATACATGTATTTGGAACCCTAAATCAAACACGGTTTGTGCTAGCTCTTTGAAACTTGACACAATAAAGCAGTTTCAAGTTCTATCTCTATGGTTTTTTTGCTGTTGATGTAGCCTTAAGCAGAGACTGGCGAAAATCACTTTCATGGAAAGGGGTTGCCAAGCTTCCAAAAAACTACGAGTTGCCTGAAATCTCAGCCAACATTTTTTCACCCAATCTTGATGATTCTTTCAGGTAATGATCAGTACTCCAAAACCACTTGGCTCATCAAATTTCGTTCTTCTAGGTTAAACCGTTCGTTGGCAGTAACCGTTTTCAATTTAATTTTCACTCTGTTTTCTTCTATAGAGATACATGTATTTGGAACTCTAAATCAAACACGGTTTGTGCTAGCACTTTGAAACTTTACACAATAAAGCAGTTTCAAGTTCTATCTCTATGGTTTGTTTGCTGTTGATGTAGCCCTAAGGTGAGACTGGCGAAAATCACTTTCATGGAAAGGGGTTGCCAAGCTTCCAAAAAACTAGGAGTTGCCTGAAATCTCAGCCAACATTTTTTCACCCAATCTTGATGATTCTTTCAGGTAATGATCAGTACACAAAAACCACTTGGCTCACCAAATTTCGTTCTTCTAGGTTAAACCGTTCGTTTGCAGTAACCGTTTTCATTTTTAGGTTGCACTCTGTTTTCTCCTATAGAGATACATGTATTTGGAACTCTAAATCAAACACGGTTTGTGCTAGCTCTTTGAAACTTGACACAATAAAGCAGTTTCAAGTGCTATCTCTATGATTTGTTTGCTGTTGATGTAGCCCTAAGCAGAGACTGGCGAAAATCACTTTCATGGAAAGGGGTTGCCAAGCTTCCAAAAAACTACGAGTTTCCTGAAATCTCCTCCAACATTTTTTCACCCAATCTTGATGATTCTTTCAGGTAATGATCAGTACTCCAAAACCACTTGGCTCACCAAATTTCGTTCTTCTAGGTTAAACCGTTCGTTGGCAGTAACCGTTTTCATTTTTAGTTTTCACCCTGTTTTCTTCTATACAGATACATGTATTTGGAACTCTAAATCAAACAGGGTTTGTGCTAGCTCGTTGAAACATGACACAATAAAGCAGTTTCAAGTTCTATCTCTATGGTTTGTTTGCTGTTGATGTAGCCCTAAGCAGAGACTGGCGAAAATCACTTTCATGGAAAGGGGTTGCCAAGCTTCCAAAAAACTGCGAGTTGCCTGAAATCCCAGCAAACATTTTTTCACCCAATCTTGATGATTCTTTCAGGTAATGATAAGTACACCAAAACCACTTGGCTCACCAAATTTCGTTCTTCTAGGTTAAACCGTTCGTTTGCAGTAAACGTTTTCATTTATAGGTTTCACTCTGTTTTCTCCTATAGGGATACATGTATTTGGAACCCTAAATCAAACACGGTTTGTGCTAGCTCTTTGAAACTTGACACAATAAAGCAGTTTCAAGTTCTATCTCTATGGTTTTTTTTGCTGTTGATGTAGCCCTAAGCAGAGACTGGCGAAAATCACTTTCATGGAAAGGGGTTGTCAAGCTTCCAAAAAACTACGAGTTGCCTGAAATCTCCTCCAACATTTTTTCACCCAATCTTGATGATTCTTTCAGGTAATGATCAGTACACCAAAACCACTTGGCTCACCAAATTTCGTTCTTCCTGGTTAAACCGTTCGTTGGCAGTAACCGTTTCTATTTTGAGGTTTCACTCTGTTTTCTCCTATAGGGATACATGTATTTGGAACTCTAAATCAAACACGGTTTGTGCTAGCTCTTTGAAACTTGACACAATAAAGCAGTTTCAACTTCTATCTCTATGGTTTGTTTGCTGTTGATGTAGCCCTAAGCAGAGTCTGGCGAAAATCACTTTCATGGAAAGGGGTTGCCAAGCTTCCAAATAACTGAGAGTTGCCTGAAATCTCAGCAAACATTTTTTCACCCAATCTTGATGATTCTTTCAGGTAAGGATCAGTCCACCAAAACCACTTGGCTCACCAAATTTCGTTCTTCTTGGTTAAACCGTTCTTTTGCAGTAACCGTTTTTCATATTTAGGTTTCACTCTGTTTTCTCTTATAGGGATACATGTATTTGGAACTCTAAATCAAACACGGTTTGTGCTAGCTCTTTGAAACTTGACACAATAAAGCAGTTTCAAGTTCTATCTCTATGGTTTGTTTGCTGTTGATGTAGCCCTAAGCAGAGACTGGCGAAAATCACTTTCATGGAAAGGGGTTGCCAAGCTTCCAAAAAACTGCGAGTTGCCTGAAATCTCAGCAAACATTTTTTCACCCAATCTTGATGATTCTTTCAGGTAATGATAAGTACACCAAAACCACTTGGCTCACCAAATTTCGTTCTTCTAGGTTAAACCGTTCGTTTGCAGTAAACGTTTTCATTTATAGGTTTCACTCTGTTTTCTCCTATAGGGATACATGTATTTGGAACCCTAAATCAAACACGGTTTGTGCTAGCTCTTTGAAACTTGACACAATAAAGCAGTTTCAAGTTCTATCTCTATGGTTTTTTTGCTGTTGATGTAGCCCTAAGCAGAGACTGGCGAAAATCACTTTCATGGAAAGGGGTTGCCAAGCTTCCAAAAAACTACGAGTTTCCTGAAATCTCAGCCAACATTTTTTCACCCAATCTTGATGATTCTTTCAGGTAATGATCAGTACTCCAAAACCACTTGGCTCATCAAATTTCGTTCTTCTAGGTTAAACCGTTCGTTGGCAGTAACCGTTTTCAATTTTAGTTTTCACTCTGTTTTCTTCTATAGAGATACATGTATTTGGAACTCTAAATCAAACACGGTTTGTGCTAGCACTTTGAAACTTTACACAATAAAGCAGTTTCAAGTTCTATCTCCATGGTTTGTTTGCTGTTGATGTAGCCCTAAGGTGAGACTGGCGAAAATCACTTTCATGGAAAGGGGTTGCCAAGCTTCCAAAAAACTAGGAGTTGCCTGAAATCTCAACCAACATTTTTTCACCCAATCTTGAGATTCTTTCAGGTAATGATCAGTACACCAAAACCACTTGGCTCACCAAATTTCGTTCTTCCAGGTTAAACCGTTCGTTTGCAGTAACCGTTTTCATTTTTAGGTTTCACTCTCTTTTGATATAGGATACATGTATTTGGAACTCTAAATAAAACACGGTTTGTGCTACCTCTTTGAAACTTGACACAATAAAGCAGTTTCAAGTTCTATCTCTATGGTTTGTTTGCTGTTGATGTAGCCCTAAGCAGAGACTGGCGAAAATCACTTTCATGGAAAGGGGTTGCCAAGCTTCCAAAAAACTACGAGTTGCCTGAAATCTCAACCAACATTTTTTCACCCAATCTTGAGATTCTTTCAGGTAATGATCAGTACACCAAAACCACTTGGCTCACCAAGTTTCATTCTTCTAGGTTAAACCGTTCGTTTGCAGTAACCGTTTTCATTTTTAGGTTTCACTCTGTTTTCTCCTCTAGGGATACATGTATTTGGAACTCAAAATCAAACACGGTTTGTGCTAGCTCTTTAGAACTTGACACAATAAAGCAGATTCAAGTTCTATCTCTATGGCTTGTTTGCTGTTGATGTAGCAATAAGCAGAGACTGGTGAAAATCACTTAAATGGAAAGGGGTTTCCAAGCTTCCAAAAAACTATGTGTTTCCTGAAATCTCAGCAAACATTTTTTCACCCAACCTTGATGATTCTTTCAGGTAATGATGAGTACACCAGAACCACTTGGCTCACCAAGTTTCGTTCTTCTAGGTTAAACCGTTCGTTTGCAGTAACCTTTTTCATTTTTAGGTTTCACTCTGTTTTCTTCTATAGGGATACATGTATTTGGAACTCTAAATCAAACACGGTTTGTGCTAGCTCTTTGAAAGTTGACACAATAAAGCAGTTTCATGTTCTATCTCTATGGTTTGTTTGCTGTTGATGTAGCCCTAAGCAGAGACTGGCGAAAATCACTTTCATGGAAAAGGGTTGCCAAGGTTCCAAAAACCTACGAGTTTCCTGAAATCTCCTCCAACATTTTTTCACCCAATCTTTATGATTCTTTCAGGTAATGATGAGTACACCAAAACCACTTGGCTCACCCAATTTCCTTCTTCTAGGTTAAACCGTTCGTTTGCAGTAACCGTTTTCATTTTTACGTTTCACTCTGTTTTCTCCTAAAGGGATACATGTATTTGGAACTCTAAATCAAACACGGTTTGTGCTAGCTCTTTGAAACTTGACACAATAAAGCAGTTTCAAGTTCTATCTCTATGGATTGTTTGCTGTTGATGTAGCCCTAAGCAGAGACTGGCGAAAATCACTTTCATGGAAAGAGGTTGCCAAGCTTCCAAATAACTACGAGTTGCCTGAAATCTCAGCAAACATTTTTCACCCAATCTTGATAATTCTTTCAGGTAATTATAAGTGCACCAAAACCACTAGGCTCACCAAGTTTCGTTCTTCTAGGTTAAACCGTTCATTTGCAGTAACCGTTTTCATTTTTAGGTTTCACTCTGTTTTCTCCTATAGGGATACATGTATTTGGAACTCTAAATCAAACACGGTTTGTGCTAGCTCTTTGGAACTTGACACAATAAATCAGATTCAAGTTCTATCTCTATGGTTTGTTTGCTGTTGATGTAGCCCCAAGCAGAGACTGGCGAAAATCACTTTCATGGAAAGGGGTTGAAAAGCTTCCAAAAAACTACGAGTTGCCTGAAATCTCATCAAAATTTTTTCACCCAATCTTGATGATTCTTTCAGGTAATGATCAGTTCACCAAAACCACTTGGCTCACCCAATTTCGTTCTCTAGGTTAAACCGTTCGTTTGCAGTAACCGTTTTCATTTTTAGGTTTCACTCTGTTTTCTCCTATAGGGATACATGTATTTGGAACTCTAAATCAAACATGGTTTTTGCTAGCTCTTTGAAACTTGAAACAATAAAGCAGTTTCAAGTTCTATCTCTAAGGTTTGTTTGCTGTTGATGTAGCGCTAAGCAGAGACTGGCGAAAATCACTTTCATGGAAAAGGGTTGCCAAGCTTCCAAAAAAATATGAGTTGCCTGAAATCTCAGCAAACATTTTTTTAACCCAATCTTGATGATTCTTTCAGGTAATGATCAGTATACCAAAACCACTTGGCTTACCAAATATCGTTTTTCTAGGTTAAACCGTTCGTTTGCAGTAACCGTTTTCATTTTTAGGTGTCACTCTGTTTTCTCCTATAGGGATACATGTATTTGGAACTCTAAATCAAACACGGTTTGTGCTAGCTCTTTGGAACTTGACACAATAAAGCAGCTTCAAGTTCTATCTCTATGGTTTGTTTGCTGTTGATGTAGCCCTAAGAAGAGACTGGCGAAAATCACTTTCATTTCAAGTGGTTGCCATTTTCCAAAAAACTACGAGTTGCCTGAAATCTCAGCCAACATTTTTTCACCCAATCTTGATGATTCTTTCAGGTAATTATCAGTACACCAAAACCACTTGGCTCACCAAATTTCGTTCTTCTAGGTTAAACCGTTCGTTTGCAGTAACCGTTTTCATTTTTAGGTTTCACTCTGTTTTCTCCTATAGGGATACATGTATTTGGAGCTCTAAATCAAACACGGTTTGTGCTACCTCTTTGAAACTTGACACAATAAAGCAGTTTAAAGTTCTGTCTCTATGGTTTGTTTGCTGTTGATGTAGCCCTAAGCAGAGACTGGCGAAAATGACTTTCATGGAAAGGGGTTGCCAAGCTTCCAAAAAACTACGAGTTTTCTGAAATCTCAGCAAACATTTTTTCACCCAAAGTTGATGATTCTTTCAGGTAATGATCAGTACTCCAAAACCACTTGGCTCACCAAATTTCGTTCTTCTAGGTTAAACTGTTCTTTTGCAGTAACTGTTTTAATTTTTAGGTATCACTCTGTTTTCTCCTATAGGGATACATGTATTTGGAACTCTAAATCAAACACGGTTTGTGCTAGCTCTTTGAAACTTGACACAATAAAGCAGATTCACGTTCTATCTCTATGTTTGTTTGCTGTTGATGTAGCCCTAAGCAGAGACTGGCGAAAATCACTTTCATGGAAAGGGGTTGCCAAGCTTCCAAAAAACTACGAGTTGCCTGAAATCTCAGCAAACATTTTTTCACCCAATCTTGATGATTCTTTCAGGTAATGATGAGTACACCAAAACCACTTGGCTCACCAAATTTCGTTCTTCTAGGTTAAACCGTTCGTTTGTAGTAACCGTTTTCATTTTTAGGTTTCACTCTCTTTTCTCCTATAGGGAAACATGTATTTGGAACTCTAAATCAAACACGGTTTGGGCTAGCTATTTGAAACTTGACACAATAAAGCAGTTTCAAGTTCTATCTCTATGGTTTGTTTGCTGTTGATGTAGCCCTAAGCAGAGACTGGCGATAATCACTTTCATGGAAAGGGGTTGCCAAGCTTCCAGAAGAGTACGAGTTGCCTATAATCTTAGCAAACATTTTTTCAGCCAATCTTGATGATTCTTTCAGGTAATGATCAGTATACCAAAACCACTTGGCTCACCAAATTTCGTTCTTCTAGGTTAACCGTTCGTTTGCAGTAACCATTTTCAGTTTTAGTTTTCACTCTGTTTTCTGCTATAGGGATACATGTATTTGGAACTCTAAATCAAACACGGTTTGTGCTACCTCTTTGAAACTTGACACAATAAAGCAGTTTCAAGTTCTATCTCTATGGTTTGTTTGCTGTTGATGTAGCTAGCCCTAAGTAGAGACTGGCGAAAATCACTTTCATTTAAAGGGGTTGCCAAGCTTCCAAAAAACTACGTGTTGCCTGAAATCTCAGAAAACATTTTTTCACCCTATCTTGATGATTCTTTCAGGTAATGATCAGTATACCAAACCACTTGGCTCACCAAATTTCGTTCTTCTAGGTTAAATCGTTCGTTTGCAGTAACCGTTTTCATTTTTAGGTTGCACTCTGTTTTCTCCTATATGTATACATGTATTTGGAACACTAAATCAAACACAATTTGTGCTAGCTCATTGAAACTTGACACAATAAAGCAGTTTCAAGTTCTATCTCTATGGTTTGTTTGCTGTTGATGTAGCTAGCCCTAAGTAGAGACTGGCCAAAATCACTTTCATTTAAAGGGGTTTGCCAAGCTTCCAAAAAACTACGAGTTGCCTGAAATCTCAGCAAATATTTTTTCACCC
>NW_027521937.1:0-42783 GCF_052094955.1 Ictidomys tridecemlineatus
CAAAATGAAACCGGTTACTGCCAACGAATGGTTTAACCTAGAAGAACGAAATTTGGCGAGCCAAGTGGGCTTGGTGTACTGATCATTACCTGAAAGTATCATCAAGATTGGGTGAAGAAGTGGTTGCTGAGATTTCAGGCAACTCGTAGTTTTTTGGAGCTTGGCAGGCCCTTTCCATGAAAGTGATTCTCGCCAGTCTCTGCTTAGGGCTACATCAACAGCAAACAAACCATAGAGATAGAACTTGAAACTGCTTTATTGTGTCAAGTTTCAAAAAGCTAGCACAAACCGTGTTTTGATTTAGAGTTCCAAATACATGTATCCCTATAGGAGAAAACAGAGTGAAACCTCAAAATGAAACCGGTTACTGCCAACGAACGGTTTAACCTAGAAGAACGAAATTTGGCGAGCCAAGTGGGCTTGGTGTACTGATCATTACCTGAAAGTATCATCAAGATTGGGTGAAAAAGTGGTTGCTGAGATTTCAGGCAACTCGTAGTTTTTTGGAGCTTGGCAGGCCCTTTCCATGAAAGTGATTCTCGCCAGTCTCTGCTTAGGGCTACATCAACAGCAAACAAACCATAGAGATAGAACTTGAAACTGCTTTATTGTGTCAAGTTTCAAAGAGCTAGCACAAACCGTGTTTGATTTAGAGTTCCAAATACATGTATCCCTATAGGAGAAAACAGAGGGAAACCTCAAAATGAAACCGGTTACTGCCAACGAACTGTTTAACCTAGAAGAACGAAATTTGGCAAGCCAAGTGGGCTTGGTGTACTGATCATTACCTGAAAGTATCATCAAGATTGGGTGAAAAAGTGGTTGCTGAGATTTCAGGCAACTCGTAGTTTTTTGGAGCTTGGCAGGCCCTTTCCATGAAAGTGATTCTCGCCAGTCTCTGCTTAGGGCTACATCAACAGCAAACAAACCATAGAGATAGAACTTGAAACTGCTTTATTGTGTCAAGTTTCAAAGAGCTAGCACAAACCGTGTTTGATTTAGAGTTCCAAATACATGTATCCCTATAGGAGAAAACAGAGTGAAACCTCAAAATGAAACCGGTTACTGCCAACGAACGGTTTAACCTAGAAGAACGAAATTTGGCGAGCCAAGTGGGCTTGGTGTACTGATCATTACCTGAAAGTATCATCAAGATTGGGTGAAGAAGTGGTTGCTGAGATTTCAGGCAACTCGTAGTTTTTTGGAGCTTGGCAGGCCCTTTCCATGAAAGTGATTCTCGCCAGTCTCTGCTTAGGGCTACATCAACAGCAAACAAACCATAGAGATAGAACTTGAAACTGCTTTATTGTGTCAAGTTTCAAAGAGCTAGCACAAACCGTGTTTGATTTAGAGTTCCAAATACATGTATCCCTATAGGAGAAAACAGAGTGAAACCTCAAAATGAAACCGGTTACTGCCAACGAACGGTTTAACCTAGAAGAACGAAATTTGGCGAGCCAAGTGGGCTTGGTGTACTGATCATTACCTGAAAGTATCATCAAGATTGGGTGAAAAAGTGGTTGCTGAGATTTCAGGCAATTCGTAGTTTTTTGGAGCTTGGCAGGCCCTTTCCATGAAAGTGATTCTCGCCAGTCTCTGCTTAGGGCTACATCAACAGCAAACAAACCATAGAGATAGAACTTGAAACTGCTTTATTGTGTCAAGTTTCAAAGAGCTAGCACAAACCGTGTTTGATTTAGAGTTCCAAATACATGTATCCCTATAGGAGAAAACAGAGGGAAACCTCAAAATGAAACCGGTTACTGCCAACGAACGGCTTAACCTAGAAGAACGAAATTTGGCCAGCCAAGTGGGCTTGGTGTACTGATCATTACCTGAAAGTATCATCAAGATTGGGTGAAAAAGTAGTTGCTGAGATTTCAGGCAACTCGTAGTTTTTTGGAGCTTGGCAGGCCCTTTCCATGAAAGTGATTCTCGCCAGTCTCTGCTTAGGGCTACATCAACAGCAAACAAACCATAGAGATAGAACTTGAAACTGCTTTATTGTGTCAAGTTTCAAAGAGCTAGCACAAACCGTGTTTGATTTAGAGTTCCAAATACATGTATCCCTATAGGAGAAAACAGAGTGAAACCTCAAAATGAAACCGGTTACTGCCAACGAACGGTTTAACCTAGAAGAACGAAATTTGGCGAGCCAAGTGGGCTTTTTGTACTGATCATTACCTGAAAGTATCATCAAGATTGGGTGAAAAAGTGGTTGCTGAGATTTCAGGCAACTCGTAGTTTTTTGGAGCTTGGCAGGCCCTTTCCATGAAAGTGATTCTCGCCAGTCTCTGCTTAGGGCTACATCAACAGCAAACAAACCATAGAGATAGAACTTGAAACTGCTTTATTGTGTCAAGTTTCAAAGAGCTAGCACAAACCGTGTTTGATTTAGAGTTCCAAATACATGTATCCCTATAGGAGAAAACAGAGTGAAACCTCAAAATGAAACCGGTTACTGCCAACGAACGGTTTAACCTAGAAGAACGAAATTTGGCGAGCCAAGTGGGCTTGGTGTACTGATCATTACCTGAAAGTATCATCAAGATTGGGTGAAAAAGTGGTTGCTGAGATTTCAGGCAACTCGTAGTTTTTTGGAGCTTGGCAGGCCCTTTCCATGAAAGTGATTCTCGCCAGTCTCTGCTTAGGGCTACATCAACAGCAAACAAACCATAGAGATAGAACTTGAAACTGCTTTATTGTGTCAAGTTTCAAAGAGCTAGCACAAACCGTGTTTGATTTAGAGTTCCAAATACATGTATCCCTATAGGAGAAAACAGAGTGAAACCTCAAAATGAAACCGGTTACTGCCAACGAACGGTTTAACCTAGAAGAACGAAATTTGGCCAGCCAAGTGGGCTTGGTGTACTGATCATTACCTGAAAGTATCATCAAGATTGGGTGAAAAAGTGTTTGCTGAGATTTCAGGCAACTCGTAGTTTTTTGGAGCTTGGCAGGCCCTTTCCATGAAAGTGATTCTCGCCAGTCTCTGCTTAGGGCTACATCAACAGCAAACAAACCATAGAGATAGAACTTGAAACTGCTTTATTGTGTCAAGTTTCAAAGAGCTAGCACAAACCGTGTTTGATTTAGAGTTCCAAATACATGTATCCCTATAGGAGAAAACAGAGTGAAACCTCAAAATGAAACCGGTTACTGCCAACGAACGGTTTAACCTAGAAGAACGAAATTTGGCCAGCCAAGTGGGCTTGGTGTACTGATCATTACCTGAAAGTATCATCAAGATTGGGTGAAAAAGTAGTTGCTGAGATTTCAGGCAACTCGTAGTTTTTTGGAGCTTGGCAGGCCCTTTCCATGAAAGTGATTCTCGCCAGTCTCTGCTTAGGGCTACATCAACAGCAAACAAACCATAGAGATAGAACTTGAAACTGCTTTATTGTGTCAAGTTTCAAAGAGCTATCACAAACCGTGTTTGATTTAGAGTTCCAAATACATGTATCCCTATAGGAGAAAACAGTGAAACCTCAAAATGAAACCGGTTACTGCCAACGAACGGTTTAACCTAGAAGAACGAAATTTGGCGAGCCAAGTGGGCTTGGTGTACTGATCATTACCTGAAAGTATCATCAAGATTGGGTGAAAAAGTGGTTGCTGAGATTTCAGGCAACTCGTAGTTTTTTGGAGCTTGGCAGGCCCTTTCCATGAAAGTGATTCTCGCCAGTCTCTGCTTAGGGCTACATCAACAGCAAACAAACCCTAGAGATAGAACTTGAAACTGCTTTATTGTGTCAAGTTTCAAAGAGCTAGCACAAACCGTGTTTGATTTAGAGTTCCAAATACATGTATCCCTATAGGAGAAAACAGAGTGAAACCTCAAAATGAAACCGGTTACTGCCAACGAACGGTTTAACCTAGAAGAACGAAATTTGGCCAGCCAAGTGGGCTTGGTGTACTGATCATTACCTGTAAGTATCATCAAGATTGGGAAAAAAAGTGGTTGCTGAGATTTCAGGCAACTCGTAGTTTTTTGGAGCTTGGCAGACCCTTTTCATGAAAGTGATTCTCGCCAGTCTCTGCTTTGGGCTACATCAACAGTAAACAAACCATAGAGATAGAACTTGAAACTGCTTTATTGTGTCAAGTTTCAAAGAGCTAGCACAAACCGTGTTTGATTTAGAGTTCCAAATACATGTATCCCTATAGGAGAAAACAGAGTGAAACCTCAAAATGAAACCGGTTACTGCCAACGAAGGGTTTAACCTAGAAGAACGAAATTTGGCGAGCCAAGTGGGCTTGGTGTACTGATCATTACCTGAAAGTATCATCAAGATTGGGTGAAAAAGTGGTTGCTGAGATTTCAGGCAACTCGTAGTTTTTTGGAGCTTGGCAGGCCCTTTCCATGAAAGTGATTCTCGCCAGTCTCTGCTTAGGGCTACATCAACAGCAAACAAACCATAGAGATAGAACTTGAAACTGCTTTATTGTGTCAAGTTTCAAAGAGCTAGCACAAACCGTGTTTGATTTAGAGTTCCAAATACATGTATCCCTATAGGAGAAAACAGAGGGAAACCTCAAAATGAAACCGGTTACTGCCAACGAACGGCTTAACCTAGAAGAACGAAATTTGGCCAGCCAAGTGGGCTTGGTGTACTGATCATTACCTGAAAGTATCATCAAGATTGGGTGAAAAAGTAGTTGCTGAGATTTCAGGCAACTCGTAGTTTTTTGGAGCTTGGCAGGCCCTTTCCATGAAAGTGATTCTCGCCAGTCTCTGCTTAGGGCTACATCAACAGCAAACAAACCATAGAGATAGAACTTGAAACTGCTTTATTGTGTCAAGTTTCAATGAGCTAGCACAAACCGTGTTTGATTTAGAGTTCCAAATACATGTATCCCTATAGGAGAAAACAGAGTGAAACCTCAAAATGAAACCGGTTACTGCCAACGAACGGTTTAACCTAGAAGAACGAAATTTGGCGAGCCAAGTGGGCTTTTTGTACTGATCATTACCTGAAAGTATCATCAAGATTGGGTGAAAAAGTGGTTGCTGAGATTTCAGGCAACTCGTAGTTTTTTGGAGCTTGGCAGGCCCTTTCCATGAAAGTGATTCTCGCCAGTCTCTGCTTAGGGCTACATCAACAGCAAACAAACCATAGAGATAGAACTTGAAACTGCTTTATTGTGTCAAGTTTCAAAGAGCTAGCACAAACCATGTTTGATTTAGAGTTCCAAATACATGTATCCCTATAGGAGAAAACAGAGGGAAACCTCAAAATGAAACCGGTTACTGCCAACGAACGGTTTAACCTAGAAGAACGAAATTTGGCCAGCCAAGTGGGCTTGGTGTACTGATCATTACCTGAAAGTATCATCAAGATTGGGTGAAAAAGTAGTTGCTGAGATTTCAGGCAACTCGTAGTTTTTTGGAGCTTGGCAGGCCCTTTCCATGAAAGTGATTCTCGCCAGTCTCTGCTTAGGGCTACATCAACAGCAAACAAACCCTAGAGATAGAACTTGAAACTGCTTTATTGTGTCAAGTTTCAAAGAGCTAGCACAAACCGTGTTTGATTTAGAGTTCCAAATACATGTATCCCTATAGGAGAAAACAGAGTGAAACCTCAAAATGAAACCGGTTACTGCCAACGAACGGTTTAACCTAGAAGAACGAAATTTGGCGAGCCAAGTGGCTTTTTGTACTGATCATTACCTGAAAGTATCATCAAGATTGGGTGAAAAATTGGTTGCTGAGATTTCAGGCAACTCGTAGTTTTTTGGAGCTTGGCAGGCCCTTTCCATGAAAGTGATTCTCGCCAGTCTCTGCTTAGGGCTACATCAACAGCAAACAAACCATAGAGATAGAACTTGAAACTGCTTTATTGTGTCAAGTTTCAAAGAGCTAGCACAAACCGTGTTTGATTTAGAGTTCCAAATACATGTATCCCTATAGGAGAAAACAGAGTGAAACCTCAAAATGAAACCGGTTACTGCCAACGAACGGTTTAACCTAGAAGAACGAAATTTGGCGAGCCAAGTGGGCTTGGTGTACTGATCATTACCTGAAAGTATCATCAAGATTGGGTGAAAAAGTGTTTGCTGAGATTTCAGGCAACTCGTAGTTTTTTGGAGCTTGGCAGGCCCTTTCCATGAAAGTGATTCTCGCCAGTTTCTGCTTAGGGCTACATCAACAGCAAAGAAACCCTAGAGATAGAACTTGAAACTGCTTTATTGTGTCAAGTTTCAAAGAGCTAGCACAAACCGTGTTTGATTTAGAGTTCCAAATACATGTATCCCTATAGGAGAAAACAGAGTGAAACCTCAAAATGAAACCGGTTACTGCCAACGAACGGTTTAACCTAGAAGAACGAAATTTGGCCAGCCAAGTAGGCTTGGTGTACTGATCATTACCTGAAAGTATCATCAAGATTGGGTGAAAAAGTGGTTGCTGAGATTTCAGGCAACTCGTAGTTTTTGGAGCTTGGCAGGCCCTTTCCATGAAAGTGATTCTCGCCAGTCTCTGCTTAGGGCTACATCAACAGTAAACAAACCATAGAGATAGAACTTGAAACTGCTTTATTGTGTCAAGTTTCAAAGAGCTAGCACAAACCGTGTTTGATTTAGAGTTCCAAATACATGTACCCTATAGGAGAAAACAGAGTGAAACCTCAAAATGAAACCGGTTACTGCCAACGAACGGTTTAACCTAGAAGAACGAAATTTGGCGAGCCAAGTGGACTTGGTGTACTGATCATTACCTGAAAGTATCATCAAGATTGGGTGAAAAAGTGGTTGCTGAGATTTCAGGCAACTCGTAGTTTTTTGGAGCTTGGCAGGCCCTTTCCATGAAAGTGATTCTCGCCAGTCTCTGCTTAGGGCTACATCAACAGCAAACAAACCATAGAGATAGAACTTGAAACTGCTTTATTGTGTCAAGTTTCAAAGAGCTAGCACAAACCGTGTTTGATTTAGAGTTCCAAATACATGTATCCCTATAGGAGAAAACAGAGTGAAACCTCAAAATGAAACCGGTTACTGCCAACGAACGGTTTAACCTAGAAGAACGAAATTTGGCGAGCCAAGTGGGCTTTTTGTACTGATCATTACCTGAAAGTATCATCAAGATTGGGTGAAAAAGTGGTTGCTGAGATTTCAGGCAACTCGTAGTTTTTTGGAGCTTGGCAGGCCCTTTCCATGAAAGTGATTCTCGCCAGTCTCTGCTTAGGGCTACATCAACAGCAAACAAACCATAGAGATAGAACTTGAAACTGCTTTATTGTGTCAAGTTTCAAAGAGCTAGCACAAACCGTGTTTGATTTAGAGTTCCAAATACATGTATCCCTATAGGAGAAAACAGAGTGAAACCTCAAAATGAAACCGGTTACTGCCAACGAACGGTTTCACCTAGAAGAACGAAATTTGGCGAGCCAAGTGGGCTTGGTGTACTGATCATTACCTGAAAGTATCATCAAGATTGGGTGAAAAAGTGGTTGCTGAGATTTCAGGCAACTCGTAGTTTTTTGGAGCTTGGCAGGCCCTTTCCATGAAAGTGATTCTCGCCAGTCTCTGCTTAGGGCTACATCAACAGCAAACAAACCATAGAGATAGAACTTGAAACTGCTTTATTGTGTCAAGTTTCAAAGAGCTAGCACAAACCGTGTTTGATTTAGAGTTCCAAATACATGTATCCCTATAGGAGAAAACAGAGTGAAACCTCAAAATGAAACCGGTTACTGCCAACGAACGGTTTAACCTAGAAGAACGAAATTTGGCCAGCCAAGTGGGCTTGGTGTACTGATCATTACCTGAAAGTATCATCAAGATTGGGTGAAAAAGTGGTTGCTGAGATTTCAGGCAACTCGTAGTTTTTTGGAGCTTGGCAGGCCCTTTCATGAAAGTGATTCTCGCCAGTCTCTGCTTAGGGCTACATCAACAGCAAACAAACCATAGAGATAGAACTTGAAACTGCTTTATTGTGTCAAGTTTCAAAGAGCTAGCACAAACCGTGTTTGATTTAGAGTTCCAAATACATGTATCCCTATAGGAGAAAACAGAGTGAAACCTCAAAATGAAACCGGTTACTGCCAACGAACGGTTTAACCTAGAAGAACGAAATTTGGCAAGCCAAGTGGGATTGGTGTACTGATCATTACCTAAAAGTTTCATCAAGATTGGGTGAAAAAGTGTGTGCTGATATTTAAGGCAACTCGTAGTTTTTTGGAAGCTTGACAGGCCGTTTCTATGAAAGTGATTCTCGCCAGTCTCTGCTTAGGGCTACATCAACAGCAAACAAACCATAGAGATAGAACTTGAAAGTGCTTTATTGTGTCAAGTTTCAAAGAGCTAGCACGAACCGTGTTTGATTTAGACTTCCAAATACATGTATCCCCATAGGAGAAAACAGAGTGAAACCTCAAAATGAAAGCGGTTACTGGAAACGAACGGTTTAACCTAGAAGAACGAAATTTGGCAAGCCAAGTGGGATTGGTGTACTGATCATTACCTAAAAGTTTCATCAAGATTGGGTGAAAAAGTGGTTGCTGAGATTTCAGGCAACTCGTAGTTTTTTGGAAGCTTGACAGGCCGTTTCTATGAAAGTGATTCTCGCCAGTCTCTGCTTAGGGCTACATCAACAGCAAACAAACCATAGAGATAGAACTTGAAAGTGCTTTATTGTGTCAAGTTTCAAAGAGCTAGCACGAACCGTGTTTGATTTAGAGTTCCAAATACATGTATCCCCATAGGAGAAAACAGAGTGAAACCTCAAAATGAAACGGGTTACTGCCAACGAACGGTTTAACCTAGAAGAACGAAATTTGGCGAGCCAAGTGGGATTGGTGTACTGATCATTACTTGAAAGTTTCATCAAGATTGGGTGAAAAAGTGTGCTGAGATTTCAGGCAACTCGTAGTTTTTTGGAAGCTTGGCAGGCCCTTTCCATGAAAGTGATTCTCGCCAGTCTCTGCTTAGGGCTACATCAACAGCAAACAAACCATAGAGATAGAACTTGAAACTGCTTTATTGTGTCAAGTTTCAAAGAGCTAGCACAAACCGTGTTTGATTTAGAGTTCCAAATACATGTATCCCTATAGGAGAAAAGAGAGTGAAACCTCAAAATGAAACCGGTTACTGCCAACGAACGGTTTAACCTAGAAGAACGAAATTTGGCGAGCCAAGTGGGTTTAGTGTACTGATCATTACCTGAAAGTTTCATCAAGATTGGGTGAAAAAGTGTGTTCTGATATTTCAGGCAACTCGTAGTTTTTTGGAAGCTTGGCAGGCCCTTTCCATGAAAGTGATTCTCGCCACTTTCTGCTTAGGGCTACATGAACAGCAAACAAACCATAGAGATAGAACTTGAAAGTGCTTTATTGTGTCAAGTTTCAAAGAGCTAGCACAAACCGTGTTTGATTTAGAGTTCCAAATACATGTATCCCTATAGGAGAAAACAGAGTGAAACCTCAAAATGAAACCCGTTACTGCCAACGAACGGTTTAACCTAGAAGAACGAAATTTGGCGAGCCAAGTGGGATTGGTGTACTGATCATTACCTGAAAGTTTCATCAAGATTGGGTGAAAAAGTGTGTGCTGAGATTTCAGGCAACTCGTAGTTTTATGGAACCTTGGCAGACCCTTTCCATGAAAGTTATTCTCGCCAGTCTCTGCTTAGGGCTACATCAACATCAAACAAACCATAGAGATAGAACTTGAAACTGCTTTATTGTGTCAAGTTTCAAAGAGCTAGCACAAACCGTGTTTGATTTAGAGTTCCAAATACATGTATCCCTATAGGAGAGAACGGAGTGAAACCTCAAAATGAAACCGGTTACTGCCAACGAACGGTTTAACCTAGAAGAACGAAATTTGGCGAGCCAAGTGGGATTTGTGTACTGATCATTACCTGAAAGTTACATCAAGATTGGGTGAAAAAGTTTGTGCTGAGATTTCAGGCAACTCGTAGTTTTTGGAATCTTGGCAGGCCCTTTCCATGAAAGTGATTCTCGCCAGTCTCTGCTTAGGGCTACATCAACAGCAAACAAACCATAGAGATAGAACTTGAATTGGCTTTATTGTGTCAAGTTTCAAAGAGCTAGCACAAACCGTGTTTTGATTTAGAGTTCCAAATACATGTATCCCTATAGGAGAAAACAGAGTGAAACCTCAAAATGAAACCGTTTACTGCCAACGAACGGTTTAACCTAGAAGAACGAAATTTGGCGAGCCAAGTGGGATTGGTGTACTGATCATTACCTGAAAGTTTCATCAAGATTGGGTGAAAAAGTGTGTGCTGAGATTTCAGGCAACTCGTAGTTTTTTGGAAGCTTGGCAGGCCCTTTCCATGAAAGTGATTCTCGCCAGTCTCTGCTTAGGGCTACATCAACAGCAAACAAACCATAGAGAGAGAACTTGAAACTGCTTTATTGTGTCAAGTTTCAAAGAGCTAGCACAAACCGTGTTTGATTTAGAGTTCCAAATACATGTATCCCTATAGGAGAATAGAGAGTGAAACCTCAAAATGAAACCGGTTACTGCCAACGAACGGTTTAACCTAGAAGAACGAAATTTGGCGAGCCAAGTGGGATTGGTGTACTGATCATTACCTGAAAGTTTCATCAAGATTGGGTGAAAAAGTGTGTGCTGAGATTTCAGGCAACTCGTAGTTTTTTGGAAGCTTGGCAGGCCCTTTCCATGAAAGTGATTCTCGCCAGTCTCTGCTTAGGGCTACATCAACAGCAAACAAACCATAGAGATAGAACTTGAAACTGCTTTATTGTGTCAAGTTTCAAAGAGCTAGCACAAACCGTGTTTGATTTAGAGTTCCAAATACATGTATCCCTATAGGAGAAAAGAAAGTGAAACCTCAAAATGAAACCGGTTACTGCCAACGAACGGTTTAACCTAGAAGAACGAAATTTGGCGAGCCAAGTGGGATTGGTGTACTGATCATTACCTGAAAGTTTCATCAAGATTGGGTGAAAAAGTGTGTGCTGAGATTTCAGGCAACTCGTAGTTTTTTGGAAGCTTGGCAGGCCCTTTCCATGAAAGTGATTCTCGCCAGTCTCTGCTTAGGGCTACATCAACAGCAAACAAACCATAGAGATAGAACTTGAAACTGCTTTATTGTGTCAAGTTTCAAAGAGCTAGCACAAACCGTGTTTGATTTAGAGTTCCAAATACATGTATCCCTATAGGAGAAAACAGAGTGAAACCTCAAAATGAAACCGGTTACTGCCAACGAACGGTTTAACCTAGAAGAACGAAATTTGGCAAGCCAAGTGGGATTGGTGTACTGATCATTACCTAAAAGTTTCATCAAGATTGGGTGAAAAAGTGTGTGCTGATATTTAAGGCAACTCGTAGTTTTTTGGAAGCTTGACAGGCCGTTTCTATGAAAGTGATTCTCGCCAGTCTCTGCTTAGGGCTACATCAACAGCAAACAAACCATAGAGATAGAACTTGAAAGTGCTTTATTGTGTCAAGTTTCAAAGAGCTAGCACGAACCCTGTTTGATTTAGACTTCCAAATACATGTATCCCCATAGGAGAAAACAGAGTGAAACCTCAAAATGAAAGCGGTTACTGGAAACGAACGGTTTAACCTAGAAGAACGAAATATGGAAAGCCAAGTGGGATTGGTGTACTGATCATTACCTAAAAGTTTCATCCAGATTGGGTGAAAAAGTGTGTGCTGAGATTTCAGGCAACTCGTAGTTTTTTGGAAGCTTGACAGGCCGTTTCTATGAAAGTGATTCTCGCCAGTCTCTGCTTAGGGCTACATCAACAGCAAACAAACCATAGAGATAGAACTTGAAAGTGCTTTATTGTGTCAAGTTTCAAAGAGCTAGCACGAACCGTGTTTGATTTAGAGTTCCAAATACATGTATCCCCATAGGAGAAAACAGAGTGAAACCTCAAAATGAAACGGGTTACTGCCAACGAACGGTTTAACCTAGAAGAACGAAATTTGGCGAGCCAAGTGGGATTGGTGTACTGATCATTACCTGAAAGTATCATCAAGATTGGGTGAAAAAGTGGTTGCTGAGATTTCAGGCAACTCGTAGTTTTTTGGAGCTTGGCAGGCCCTTTCCATGAAAGTGATTCTCGCCAGTCTCTGCTTAGGGCTACATCAACAGCAAACAAACCCTAGAGATAGAACTTGAAACTGCTTTATTGTGTCAAGTTTCAAAGAGCTAGCACAAACCGTGTTTGATTTAGAGTTCCAAATACATGTATCCCTATAGGAGAAAACAGAGTGAAACCTCAAAATGAAACCGGTTACTGCCAACGAACGGTTTAACCTAGAAGAACGAAATTTGGCGAGCCAAGTGGGCTTGGTGTACTGATCATTACCTGTAAGTATCATCAAGATTGGGAAAAAAAGTGGTTGCTGAGATTTCAGGCAACTCGTAGTTTTTTGGAGCTTGGCAGACCCTTTTCATGAAAGTGATTCTCGCCAGTCTCTGCTTTGGGCTACATCAACAGTAAACAAACCATAGAGATAGAACTTGAAACTGCTTTATTGTGTCAAGTTTCAAAGAGCTAGCACAAACCGTGTTTGATTTAGAGTTCCAAATACATGTATCCCTATAGGAGAAAACAGAGTGAAACCTCAAAATGAAACCGGTTACTGCCAACGAACGGTTTAACCTAGAAGAACGAAATTTGGCGAGCCAAGTGGGCTTGGTGTACTGATCATTACCTGAAAGTATCATCAAGATTGGGTGAAAAAGTGTTTGCTGAGATTTCAGGCAACTCGTAGTTTTTTGGAGCTTGGCAGGCCCTTTCCATGAAAGTGATTCTCGCCAGTCTCTGCTTAGGGCTACATCAACAGCAAACAAACCATAGAGATAGAACTTGAAACTGCTTTATTGTGTCAAGTTTCAAAGAGCTAGCAAAAACCGTGTTTGATTTAGAGTTCCAAATACATGTATCCCTATATGAGAAAACAGAGTGAAACCTCAAAATGAAACCGGTTACTGCCAACGAACGGTTTAACCTAGAAGAACGAAATTTGGCGAGCCAAGTGGGCTTGGTGTACTGATCATTACCTGAAAGTATCATCAAGATTGGGTGAAAAAGTGGTTGCTGAGATTTCAGGCAACTCGTAGTTTTTTGGAGCTTGGCAGGCCCTTTCCATGAAAGTGATTCTCGCCAGTCTCTGCTTAGGGCTACATCAACAGCAAACAAACCATAGAGATAGAACTTGAAACTGCTTTATTGTGTCAAGTTTCAAAGAGCTAGCACAAACCGTGTTTGATTTAGAGTTCCAAATACATGTATCCCTATAGGAGAAAACAGAGTGAAACCTCAAAATGAAACCGGTTACTGCCAACGAACGGTTTAACCTAGAAGAACGAAATTTGGCGAGCCAAGTGGGCTTGGTGTACTGATCATTACCTGAAAGTATCATCAAGATTGGGTGAAAAAGTGGTTGCTGAGATTTCAGGCAACTCGTAGTTTTTTGGAAGCTTGACAGGCCGTTTCTATGAAAGTGATTCTCGCCAGTCTCTGCTTAGGGCTACATCAACAGCAAACAAACCATAGAGATAGAACTTGAAAGTGCTTTATTGTGTCAAGTTTCAAAGAGCTAGCACGAACCCTGTTTGATTTAGACTTCCAAATACATGTATCCCCATAGGAGAAAACAGAGTGAAACCTCAAAATGAAAGCGGTTACTGGAAACGAACGGTTTAACCTAGAAGAACGAAATATGGCAAGCCAAGTGGGATTGGTGTACTGATCATTACCTAAAAGTTTCATCAAGATTGGGTGAAAAAGTGTGTGCTGAGATTTCAGGCAACTCGTAGTTTTTTGGAAGCTTGACAGGCCGTTTCTATGAAAGTGATTCTCGCCAGTCTCTGCTTAGGGCTACATCAACAGCAAACAAACCATAGAGATAGAACTTGAAAGTGCTTTATTGTGTCAAGTTTCAAAGAGCTAGCACGAACCGTGTTTGATTTAGAGTTCCAAATACATGTATCCCCATAGGAGAAAACAGAGTGAAACCTCAAAATGAAACGGGTTACTGCCAACGAACGGTTTAACCTAGAAGAACGAAATTTGGCGAGCCAAGTGGGATTGGTGTACTGATCATTACCTGAAAGTATCATCAAGATTGGGTGAAAAAGTGGTTGCTGAGATTTCAGGCAACTCGTAGTTTTTTGGAGCTTGGCAGGCCCTTTCCATGAAAGTGATTCTCGCCAGTCTCTGCTTAGGGCTACATCAACAGCAAACAAACCCTAGAGATAGAACTTGAAACTGCTTTATTGTGTCAAGTTTCAAAGAGCTAGCACAAACCGTGTTTGATTTAGAGTTCCAAATACATGTATCCCTATAGGAGAAAACAGAGTGAAACCTCAAAATGAAACCGGTTACTGCCAACGAACGGTTTAACCTAGAAGAACGAAATTTGGCGAGCCAAGTGGGCTTGGTGTACTGATCATTACCTGTAAGTATCATCAAGATTGGAAAAAAAGTGGTTGCTGAGATTTCAGGCAACTCGTAGTTTTTTGGAGCTTGGCAGACCCTTTTCATGAAAGTGATTCTCGCCAGTCTCTGCTTTGGGCTACATCAACAGTAAACAAACCATAGAGATAGAACTTGAAACTGCTTTATTGTGTCAAGTTTCAAAGAGCTAGCACAAACGCACAAACCGTGTTTGATTTAGAGTTCCAAATACATGTATCCCTATAGGAGAAAACAGAGTGAAACCTCAAAATGAAACCGGTTACTGCCAACGAACGGTTTAACCTAGAAGAACGAAATTTGGCGAGCCAAGTGGGCTTGGTGTACTGATCATTACCTGAAAGTATCATCAAGATTGGGTGAAAAAGTGTTTGCTGAGATTTCAGGCAACTCGTAGTTTTTTGGAGCTTGGCAGGCCCTTTCCATGAAAGTGATTCTCGCCAGTCTCTGCTTAGGGCTACATCAACAGCAAACAAACCATAGAGATAGAACTTGAAACTGCTTTATTGTGTCAAGTTTCAAAGAGCTAGCAAAAACCGTGTTTGATTTAGAGTTCCAAATACATGTATCCCTATATGAGAAAACAGAGTGAAACCTCAAAATGAAACCGGTTACTGCCAACGAACGGTTTAACCTAGAAGAACGAAATTTGGCGAGCCAAGTGGGCTTGGTGTACTGATCATTACCTGAAAGTATCATCAAGATTGGGTGAAAAAGTGGTTGCTGAGATTTCAGGCAACTCGTAGTTTTTTGGAGCTTGGCAGGCCCTTTCCATGAAAGTGATTCTCGCCAGTCTCTGCTTAGGGCTACATCAACAGCAAACAAACCATAGAGATAGAACTTGAAACTGCTTTATTGTGTCAAGTTTCAAAGAGCTAGCACAAACCGTGTTTGATTTAGAGTTCCAAATACATGTATCCCTATAGGAGAAAACAGAGTGAAACCTCAAAATGAAACCGGTTACTGCCAACGAACGGTTTAACCTAGAAGAACGAAATTTGGCGAGCCAAGTGGGCTTGGTGTACTGATCATTACCTGAAAGTATCATCAAGATTGGGTGAAAAAGTGGTTGCTGAGATTTCAGGCAACTCGTAGTTTTTTGGAGCTTGGCAGGCCCTTTCCATGAAAGTGATTCTCGCCAGTCTCTGCTTAGGGCTACATCAACAGCAAACAAACCATAGAGATAGAACTTGAAACTGCTTTATTGTGTCAAGTTTCAAAGAGCTAGCACAAACCGTGTTTGATTTAGAGTTCCAAATACATGTATCCCTATAGGAGAAAACAGAGTGAAACCTCAAAATGAAACCGGTTACTGCCAACGAACGGTTTAACCTAGAAGAACGAAATTTGGCGAGCCAAGTGGGCTTGGTGTACTGATCATTACCTGAAAGTATCATCAAGATTGGGTGAAAAAGTGGTTGCTGAGATTTCAAGCAACTCGTAGTTTTTTGGAGCTTGGCAGGCCCTTTCCATGAAAGTGATTCTCGCCAGTCTCTGCTTAGGGCTACATCAACAGCAAACAAAACCATAGAGATAGAACTTGAAACTGCTTTATTGTGTCAAGTTTCAAAAAGCTAGCACAAACCGTGTTTGATTTAGAGTTCCAAATACATGTATCCCTATAGGAGAAAACAGAGTGAAACCTCAAAATGAAACCGGTTACTGCCAACGAACGGTTTAACCTAGAAGAACGAAATTTGGCGAGCCAAGTGGGCTTGGTGTACTGATCATTACCTGAAAGTATCATCAAGATTGGGTGAAAAAGTGGTTGCTGAGATTTCAGGCAACTCGTAGTTTTTTGGAGCTTGGCAGGCCCTTTCCATGAAAGTGATTCTCGCCAGTCTCTGCTTAGGGCTACATCAACAGCAAACAAACCATAGAAATAGAACTTGAAACTGCTTTATTGTGTCAAGTTTCAAAGAGCTAGCACAAAACCGTGTTTGATTTAGAGTTCCAAATACATGTATCCCTATAGGAGAAAACAGAGTGAAACCTCAAAATGAAACCGGTTACTGCCAACGAACGGTTTAACCTAGAAGAACGAAATTTGGCGAGCCAAGTGGGCTTGGTGTACTGATCATTACCTGAAAGTATCATCAAGATTGGGTGAAAAAGTGGTTGCTGAGATTTCAGGCAACTCGTAGTTTTTTGGAGCTTGGCAGGCCCTTTCCATGAAAGTGATTCTCGCCAGTCTCTGCTTAGGGCTACATCAACAGCAAACAAACCATAGAGATAGAACTTGAAACTGCTTTATTGTGTCAAGTTTCAAAGAGCTAGCACAAACCGTGTTTGATTTAGAGTTCCAAATACATGTATCCCTATAGGAGAAAACAGAGTGAAACCTCAAAATGAAACCGGTTACTGCCAACGAACGGTTTAACCTAGAAGAACGAAATTTGGCGAGCCAAGTGGGCTTGGTGTACTGATCATTACCTGAAAGTATCATCAAGATTGGGTGAAAAAGTGGTTGCTGAGATTTCAAGCAACTCGTAGTTTTTTGGAGCTTGGCAGGCCCTTTCCATGAAAGTGATTCTCGCCAGTCTCTGCTTAGGGCTACATCAACAGCAAACAAACCATAGAGATAGAACTTGAAACTGCTTTATTGTGTCAAGTTTCAAAGAGCTAGCACAAAACCGTGTTTGATTTAGAGTTCCAAATACATGTATCCCTATAGGAGAAAACAGAGTGAAACCTCAAAATGAAACCGGTTACTGCCAACGAACGGTTTAACCTAGAAGAACGAAATTTGGCGAGCCAAGTGGGCTTGGTGTACTGATCATTACCTGAAAGTATCATCAAGATTGGGTGAAAAAGTGGTTGCTGAGATTTCAGGCAACTCGTAGTTTTTTTGGAGCTTGGCAGGCCCTTTCCATGAAAGTGATTCTCGCCAGTCTCTGCTTAGGGCTACATCAACAGCAAACAAACCATAGAGATAGAACTTGAAACTGCTTTATTGTGTCAAGTTTCAAAGAGCTAGCACAAACCGTGTTTGATTTAGAGTTCCAAATACATGTATCCCTATAGGAGAAAACAGAGTGAAACCTCAAAATGAAACCGGTTACTGCCAACGAACTGTTTAACCTAGAAGAACGAAATTTGGCGAGCCAAGTGGGCTTGGTGTACTGATCATTACCTGAAAGTATCATCAAGATTGGGTGAAAAAGTGGTTGCTGAGATTTCAGGCAACTCGTAGTTTTTTTGGAGCTTGGCAGGCCCTTTCCATGAAAGTGATTCTCGCCAGTCTCTGCTTAGGGCTACATCAACAGCAAACAAACCATAGAGATAGAACTTGAAACTGCTTTATTGTGTCAAGTTTCAAAGAGCTAGCACAAACCGTGTTTGATTTAGAGTTCCAAATACATGTATCCCTATAGGAGAAAACAGAGTGAAACCTCAAAATGAAACCGGTTACTGCCAACGAACGGTTTAACCTAGAAGAACGAAATTTGGCGAGCCAAGTGGGCTTGGTGTACTGATCATTACCTGAAAGTATCATCAAGATTGGGTGAAAAAGTGGTTGCTGAGATTTCAGGCAACTCGTAGTTTTTTGGAGCTTGGCAGGCCCTTTCCATGAAAGTGATTCTCGCCAGTCTCTGCTTAGGGCTACATCAACAGCAAACAAACCATAGAGATAGAACTTGAAACTGCTTTATTGTGTCAAGTTTCAAAGAGCTAGCACAAACCGTGTTTGATTTAGAGTTCCAAATACATGTATCCCTATAGGAGAAAACAGAGTGAAACCTCAAAATGAAACCGGTTACTGCCAACGAACGGTTGAACCTAGAAGAACGAAATTTGGCGAGCCAAGTGGGCTTGGTGTACTGATCATTACCTGAAAGTATCATCAAGATTGGGTGAAAAAGTGGTTGCTGAGATTTCAGGCAACTCGTAGTTTTTTGGAGCTTGGCAGGCCCTTTCCATGAAAGTGATTCTCGCCAGTCTCTGCTTAGGGCTACATCAACAGCAAACAAACCCTAGAGATAGAACTTGAAACTGCTTTATTGTGTCAAGTTTCAAAGAGCTAGCACAAACCGTGTTTGATTTAGAGTTCCAAATACATGTATCCCTATAGGAGAAAACAGAGTGAAACCTCAAAATGAAACCGGTTACTGCCAACGAACGGTTTAACCTAGAAGAACGAAATTTGGCGAGCCAAGTGGGCTTGGTGTACTGATCATTACCTGAAAGTATCATCAAGATTGGGTGAAAAAGTGGTTGCTGAGATTTCAGGCAACTCGTAGTTTTTTGGAGCTTGGCAGGCCCTTTCCATGAAAGTGATTCTCGCCAGTCTCTGCTTAGGGCTACATCAACAGCAAACAAACCATAGAGATAGAACTTGAAACTGCTTTATTGTGTCAAGTTTCAAAGAGCTAGCACAAACCGTGTTTGATTTAGAGTTCCAAATACATGTATCCCTATAGGAGAAAAGAGAGTGAAACCTCAAAATGAAACCGGTTACTGCCAACGAACGGTTTAACCTAGAAGAACGAAATTTGGCGAGCCAAGTGGGCTTGGTGTACTGATCATTACCTGAAAGTATCATCAAGATTGGGTGAAAAAGTGGTTGCTGAGATTTCAGGCAACTCGTAGTTTTTTGGAGCTTGGCAGGCCCTTTCCATGAAAGTGATTCTAGCCAGTCTCTGCTTAGGGCTACATCAACAGCAAACAAACCCTAGAGATAGAACTTGAAACTGCTTTATTGTGTCAAGTTTCAAAGAGCTAGCACAAACCGTGTTTGATTTAGAGTTCCAAATACATGTATCCCTATAGGAGAAAACAGAGTGAAACCTCAAAATGAAACCGGTTACTGCCAACGAACGGTTTAACCTAGAAGAACGAAATTTGGCGAGCCAAGTGGGCTTGGTGTACTGATCATTACCTGAAAGTATCATCAAGATTGGGTGAAAAAGTGGTTGCTGAGATTTCAGGCAACTCGTAGTTTTTTGGAGCTTGGCAGGCCCTTTCCATGAAAGTGATTCTCGCCAGTCTCTGCTTAGGGCTACATCAACAGCAAACAAACCCTAGAGATAGAACTTGAAACTGCTTTATTGTGTCAAGTTTCAAAGAGCTAGCACAAACCGTGTTTGATTTAGAGTTCCAAATACATGTATCCCTATAGGAGAAAACAGAGTGAAACCTCAAAATGAAACCGGTTACTGCCAACGAACGGTTTAACCTAGAAGAACGAAATTTGGCGAGCCAAGTGGGCTTGGTGTACTGATCATTACCTGAAAGTATCATCAAGATTGGGTGAAAAAGTGGTTGCTGAGATTTCAGGCAACTCGTAGTTTTTTGGAGCTTGGCAGGCCCTTTCCATGAAAGTGATTCTCGCCAGTCTCTGCTTAGGGCTACATCAACAGCAAACAAACCCTAGAGATAGAACTTGAAACTGCTTTATTGTGTCAAGTTTCAAAGAGCTAGCACAAACCGTGTTTGATTTAGAGTTCCAAATACATGTATCCCTATAGGAGAAAACAGAGTGAAACCTCAAAATGAAACCGGTTACTGCCAACGAACGGTTTAACCTAGAAGAACGAAATTTGGCGAGCCAAGTGGGCTTGGTGTACTGATCATTACCTGAAAGTATCATCAAGATTGGGTGAAAAAGTGGTTGCTGAGATTTCAGGCAACTCGTAGCTTTTTGGAGCTTGGCAGGCCCTTTCCATGAAAGTGATTCTCGCCAGTCTCTGCTTAGGGCTACATCAACAGCAAACAAACCATAGAGATAGAACTTGAAACTGCTTTATTGTGTCAAGTTTCAAAGAGCTAGCACAAACCGTGTTTGATTTAGAGTTCCAAATACATGTATCCCTATAGGAGAAAACAGAGTGAAACCTCAAAATGAAACCGGTTACTGCCAACGAACGGTTTAACCTAGAAGAACGAAATTTGGCGAGCCAAGTGGGCTTGGTGTACTGATCATTACCTGAAAGTATCATCAAGATTGGGTGAAAAAGTGGTTGCTGAGATTTCAGGCAACTCGTAGTTTTTTGGAGCTTGGCAGGCCCTTTCCATGAAAGTGATTCTCGCCAGTCTCTGCTTAGGGCTACATCAACAGCAAACAAACCCTAGAGATAGAACTTGAAACTGCTTTATTGTGTCAAGTTTCAAAGAGCTAGCACAAACCGTGTTTGATTTAGAGTTCCAAATACATGTATCCCTATAGGAGAAAACAGAGTGAAACCTCAAAATGAAACCGGTTACTGCCAACGAACGGTTTAACCTAGAAGAACGAAATTTGGCGAGCCAAGTGGGCTTGGTGTACTGATCATTACCTGAAAGTATCATCAAGATTGGGTGAAAAAGTGGTTGCTGAGATTTCAGGCAACTCGTAGTTTTTTGGAGCTTGGCAGGCCCTTTCCATGAAAGTGATTCTCGCCAGTCTCTGCTTAGGGCTACATCAACAGCAAACAAACCCTAGAGATAGAACTTGAAACTGCTTTATTGTGTCAAGTTTCAAAGAGCTAGCACAAACCGTGTTTGATTTTGAGTTCCAAATACATGTATCCCTATAGGAGAAAACAGAGTGAAACCTCAAAATGAAACCGGTTACTGCCAACGAACGGTTTAACCTAGAAGAATGAAATTTGGCGAGCCAAGTGGGCTTGGTGTACTGATCATTACCTGAAAGTATCATCAAGATTGGGTGAAAAAGTGGTTGCTGAGATTTCAGGCAACTCGTAGCTTTTTGGAGCTTGGCAGGCCCTTTCCATGAAAGTGATTCTTGCCAGTCTCTGCTTAGGGCTACATCAACAGCAAACAAACCCTAGAGATAGAACTTGAAACTGCTTTATTGTGTCAAGTTTCAAAGAGCTAGCACAAACCGTGTTTGATTTAGAGTTCCAAATACATGTATCCCTATAGGAGAAAACAGAGTGAAACCTCAAAATGAAACCGGTTACTGCCAACGAACGGTTTAACCTAGAAGAACGAAATTTGGCGAGCCAAGTGGGCTTGGTGTACTGATCATTACCTGAAAGTATCATCAAGATTGGGTGAAAAAGTGGTTGCTGAGATTTCAGGCAACTCGTAGTTTTTTGGAGCTTGGCAGGCCCTTTCCATGAAAGTGATTCTCGCCAGTCTCTGCTTAGGGCTACATCAACAGCAAACAAACCATAGAGATAGAACTTGAAACTGCTTTATTGTGTCAAGTTTCAAAGAGCTGGCACAAACCGTGTTTGATTTAGAGTTCCAAATACATGTATCCCTATAGGAGAAAACAGAGTGAAACCTCAAAATGAAACCAGTTACTGCCAACGAACGGTTTAACCTAGAAGAACGAAATTTGGCGAGCCAAGTGGGCTTGGTGTACTGATCATTACCTGAAAGTATCATCAAGATTGGGTGAAAAAGTGGTTGCTGAGATTTCAGGCAACTCGTAGTTTTTTGGAGCTTGCCAGGCCCTTTCCATGAAAGTGATTCTCGCCAGTCTCTGCTTAGGGCTACATCAACAGCAAACAAACCCTAGAGATAGAACTTGAAACTGCTTTATTGTGTCAAGTTTCAAAGAGCTAGCACAAACCGTGTTTGATTTAGAGTTCCAAATACATGTATCCCTATAGGAGAAAACAGAGTGAAACCTCAAAATGAAACCGGTTACTGCCAACGAACGGTTTAACCTAGAAGAACGAAATTTGGCGAGCCAAGTGGGCTTGGTGTACTGATCATTACCTGAAAGTATCATCAAGATTGAGTGAAAAAGTGGTTGCTGAGATTTCAGGCAACTCGTAGTTTTTTGGAGCTTGGCAGGCCCTTTCCATGAAAGTGATTCTCGCCAGTCTCTGCTTAGGGCTACATCAACAGCAAACAAACCATAGAGATAGAACTTGAAACTGCTTTATTGTGTCAAGTTTCAAAGAGCTAGCACAAACCGTGTTTGATTTAGAGTTCCAAATACATGTATCCCTATAGGAGAAAACAGAGTGAAACCTCAAAATGAAACCGGTTACTGCCAACGAACGGTTTAACCTAGAAGAACGAAATTTGGTGAGCCAAGTGGGCTTGGTGTACTGATCATTACCTGAAAGTATCATCAAGATTGGGTGAAAAAGTGGTTGCTGAGATTTCAGGCAACTCGTAGTTTTTTGGAGCTTGGCAGGCCCTTTCCATGAAAGTGATTCTCGCCAGTCTCTGCTTAGGGCTACATCAACAGCAAACAAACCCTAGAGATAGAACTTGAAACTGCTTTATTGTGTCAAGTTTCAAAGAGCTAGCACAAACCGTGTTTGATTTAGAGTTCCAAATACATGTATCCCTATAGGAGAAAACAGAGTGAAACCTCAAAATGAAACCGGTTACTGCCAACGAACGGTTTAACCTAGAAGAACGAAATTTGGCGAGCCAAGTGGGCTTGGTGTACTGATCATTACCTGAAAGTATCATCAAGATTGGGTGAAAAAGTGGTTGCTGAGATTTCAGGCAACTCGTAGTTTTTTGGAGCTTGGCAGGCCCTTTCCATGAAAGTGATTCTCGCCAGTCTCTGCTTAGGGCTACATCAACAGCAAACAAACCCTAGAGATAGAACTTGAAACTGCTTTATTGTGTCAAGTTTCAAAGAGCTAGCACAAACCGTGTTTGATTTAGAGTTCCAAATACATGTATCCCTATAGGAGAAAACAGAGTGAAACCTCAAAATGAAACCGGTTACTGCCAACGAACGGTTTAACCTAGAAGAACGAAATTTGGCGAGCCAAGTGGGCTTGGTGTACTGATCATTACCTGAAAGTATCATCAAGATTGGGTGAAAAAGTGGTTGCTGAGATTTCAGGCAACTCGTAGTTTTTTGGAGCTTGGCAGGCCCTTTCCATGAAAGTGATTCTCGCCAGTCTCTGCTTAGGGCTACATCAACAGCAAACAAACCCTAGAGATAGAACTTGAAACTGCTTTATTGTGTCAAGTTTCAAAGAGCTAGCACAAACCGTGTTTGATTTAGAGTTCCAAATACATGTATCCCTATAGGAGAAAACAGAGTGAAACCTCAAAATGAAACCGGTTACTGCCAACGAACGGTTTAACCTAGAAGAACGAAATTTGGCGAGCCAAGTGGGCTTGGTGTACTGATCATTACCTGAAAGTATCATCAAGATTGGGTGAAAAAGTGGTTGCTGAGATTTCAGTCAACTCGTAGTTTTTTGGAGCTTGGCAGGCCCTTTCCATGAAAGTGATTCTCGCCAGTCTCTGCTTAGGGCTACATCAACAGCAAACAAACCCTAGAGATAGAACTTGAAACTGCTTTATTGTGTCAAGTTTCAAAGAGCTAGCACAAACCGTGTTTGATTTTGAGTTCCAAATACATGTATCCCTATAGGAGAAAACAGAGTGAAACCTCAAAATGAAACCGGTTACTGCCAACGAACGGTTTAACCTAGAAGAACGAAATTTGGCGAGCCAAGTGGGCTTGGTGTACTGATCATTACCTGAAAGTATCATCAAGATTGGGTGAAAAAGTGGTTGCTGAGATTTCAGGCAACTCGTAGCTTTTTGGAGCTTGGCAGGCCCTTTCCATGAAAGTGATTCTTGCCAGTCTCTGCTTAGGGCTACATCAACAGCAAACAAACCCTAGAGATAGAACTTGAAACTGCTTTATTGTGTCAAGTTTCAAAGAGCTAGCACAAACCGTGTTTGATTTAGAGTTCCAAATACATGTATCCCTATAGGAGAAAACAGAGTGAAACCTCAAAATGAAACCGGTTACTGCCAACGAACGGTTTAACCTAGAAGAACGAAATTTGGCGAGCCAAGTGGGCTTGGTGTACTGATCATTACCTGAAAGTATCATCAAGATTGGGTGAAAAAGTGGTTGCTGAGATTTCAGGCAACTCGTAGTTTTTTGGAGCTTGGCAGGCCCTTTCCATGAAAGTGATTCTCGCCAGTCTCTGCTTAGGGCTACATCAACAGCAAACAAACCATAGAGATAGAACTTGAAACTGCTTTATTGTGTCAAGTTTCAAAGAGCTAGCACAAACCGTGTTTGATTTAGAGTTCCAAATACATGTATCCCTATAGGAGAAAACAGAGTGAAACCTCAAAATGAAACCGGTTACTGCCAACGAACGGTTTAACCTAGAAGAACGAAATTTGGCGAGCCAAGTGGGCTTGGTGTACTGATCATTACCTGAAAGTATCATCAAGATTGGGTGAAAAAGTGGTTGCTGAGATTTCAGGCAACTCGTAGTTTTTTGGAGCTTGGCAGGCCCTTTCCATGAAAGTGATTCTCGCCAGTCTCTGCTTAGGGCTACATCAACAGCAAACAAACCCTAGAGATAGAACTTGAAACTGCTTTATTGTGTCAAGTTTCAAAGAGCTAGCACAAACCGTGTTTGATTTAGAGTTCCAAATACATGTATCCCTATAGGAGAAAACAGAGTGAAACCTCAAAATGAAACCGGTTACTGCCAACGAACGGTTTAACCTAGAAGAACGAAATTTGGCGAGCCAAGTGGGCTTGGTGTACTGATCATTACCTGAAAGTATCATCAAGATTGGGTGAAAAAGTGGTTGCTGAGATTTCAGTCAACTCGTAGTTTTTTGGAGCTTGGCAGGCCCTTTCCATGAAAGTGATTCTCGCCAGTCTCTGCTTAGGGCTACATCAACAGCAAACAAACCCTAGAGATAGAACTTGAAACTGCTTTATTGTGTCAAGTTTCAAAGAGCTAGCACAAACCGTGTTTGATTTTGAGTTCCAAATACATGTATCCCTATAGGAGAAAACAGAGTGAAACCTCAAAATGAAACCGGTTACTGCCAACGAACGGTTTAACCTAGAAGAACGAAATTTGGCGAGCCAAGTGGGCTTGGTGTACTGATCATTACCTGAAAGTATCATCAAGATTGGGTGAAAAAGTGGTTGCTGAGATTTCAGGCAACTCGTAGCTTTTTGGAGCTTGGCAGGCCCTTTCCATGAAAGTGATTCTTGCCAGTCTCTGCTTAGGGCTACATCAACAGCAAACAAACCCTAGAGATAGAACTTGAAACTGCTTTATTGTGTCAAGTTTCAAAGAGCTAGCACAAACCGTGTTTGATTTAGAGTTCCAAATACATGTATCCCTATAGGAGAAAACAGAGTGAAACCTCAAAATGAAACCGGTTACTGCCAACGAACGGTTTAACCTAGAAGAACGAAATTTGGCGAGCCAAGTGGGCTTGGTGTACTGATCATTACCTGAAAGTATCATCAAGATTGGGTGAAAAAGTGGTTGCTGAGATTTCAGGCAACTCGTAGTTTTTTGGAGCTTGGCAGGCCCTTTCCATGAAAGTGATTCTCGCCAGTCTCTGCTTAGGGCTACATCAACAGCAAACAAACCATAGAGATAGAACTTGAAACTGCTTTATTGTGTCAAGTTTCAAAGAGCTAGCACAAACCGTGTTTGATTTAGAGTTCCAAATACATGTATCCCTATAGGAGAAAACAGAGTGAAACCTCAAAATGAAACCGGTTACTGCCAACGAACGGTTTAACCTAGAAGAACGAAATTTGGCGAGCCACGTGGGCTTGGTGTACTGATCATTACCTGAAAGTATCATCAAGATTGGGTGAAAAAGTGGTTGCTGAGATTTCAGGCAACTAGTAGTTTTTTGGAGCTTGGCAGGCCCTTTCCATGAAAGTGATTCTCGCCAGTCTCTGCTTAGGGCTACATCAACAGCAAACAAACCATACAGATAGAACTTGAAACTGCTTTATTGTGTCAAGTTTCAAAGAGCTAGCACAAACCGTGTTTGATTTAGAGTTCCAAATACATGTATCCCTATAGGAGAAAACAGAGTGAAACCTCAAAATGAAACCGGGTACTGCCAAAGAACGGTTGAACCTAGAAGAACGAAATTTGGCGAGCCAAGTGGGCTTGGTGTACTGATCATTACCTGAAAGTATCATCAAGATTGGGTGAAAAAGTGGTTGCTGAGATTTCAGGCAACTCGTAGTTTTTTGGAGCTTGGCAGGCCCTTTCCATGAAAGTGATTCTCGCCAGTCTCTGCTTAGGGCTACATCAACAGCAAACAAACCATAGAGATAGAACTTGAAACTGCTTTATTGTGTCAAGTTTCAAAGAGCTAGCACAAACCGTGTTTGATTTAGAGTTCCAAATACATGTATCCCTATAGGAGAAAACAGTGAAACCTCAAAATGAAACCGGTTACTGCCAACGAACGGTTTAAACTAGAAGAACGAAATTTGGCGAGCCAAGTGGGCTTGGTGTACTGATCATTACCTGAAAGTATCATCAAGATTGGGTGAAAAAGTGGTTGCTGAGATTTCAGGCAACTCGTAGTTTTTTGGAGCTTGGCAGGCCCTTTCCATGAAAGTGATTCTCGCCAGTCTCTGCTTAGGGCTACATCAACAGCAAACAAACCATAGAGATAGAACTTGAAACTGCTTTATTGTGTCAAGTTTCAAAGAGCTAGCACAAACCGTGTTTGATTTAGAGTTCCAAATACATGTATCCCTATAGGAGAAAACAGAGTGAAACCTCAAAATGAAACCGGTTACTGCCAACGAACGGTTGAACCTAGAAGAACGAAATTTGGCCAGCCAAGTGGGCTTGGTGTACTGATCATTACCTGAAAGTATCATCAAGATTGGGTGAAAAAGTGGTTGCTGAGATTTCAGGCAACTCGTAGTTTTTTGGAGCTTGGCAGGCCCTTTCCATGAAAGTGATTCTCGCCAGTCTCTGCTTAGGGCTACATCAACAGCAAACAAACCCTAGAGATAGAACTTGAAACTGCTTTATTGTGTCAAGTTTCAAAGAGCTAGCACAAACCGTGTTTGATTTAGAGTTCCAAATACATGTATCCCTATAGGAGAAAACAGAGTGAAACCTCAAAATGAAACCGGTTACTGCCAACGAACGGTTTAACCTAGAAGAACGAAATTTGGCGAGCCAAGTGGGCTTGGTGTACTGATCATTACCTGAAAGTATCATCAAGATTGGGTGAAAAAGTAGTTGCTGAGATTTCAGGCAACTCGTAGTTTTTTGGAGCTTGGCAGGCCCTTTCCATGAAAGTGATTCTCGCCAGTCTCTGCTTAGGGCTACATCAACAGCAAACAAACCATAGAGATAGAACTTGAAACTGCTTTATTGTGTCAAGTTTCAAAGAGCTAGCACAAACCCGTGTTTGATTTTAGAGTTCCAAATACATGTATCCCTATAGGAGAAAACAGAGTGAAACCTCAAAATGAAACCGGTTACTGCCAACGAACGGTTTAACCTAGAAGAACGAAATTTGGCGAGCCAAGTGGGCTTGGTGTACTGATCATTACCTGAAAGTATCATCAAGATTGGGTGAAAAAGTGGTTGCTGAGATTTCAGGCAACTCGTAGTTTTTTGGAGCTTGGCAGGCCCTTTCCATGAAAGTGATTCTCGCCAGTCTCTGCTTAGGGCTACATCAACAGCAAACAAACCATAGAGATAGAACTTGAAACTGCTTTATTGTGTCAAGTTTCAAAGAGCTAGCACAAACCGTGTTTGATTTAGAGTTCCAAATACATGTATCCCTATAGGAGAAAACAGAGTGAAACCTCAAAATGAAACCGGTTACTGCCAACGAACGGTTTAACCTAGAAGAACGAAATTTGGCGAGCCAAGTGGGCTTGGTGTACTGATCATTACCTGAAAGTATCATCAAGATTGGGTGAAAAAGTGGTTGCTGAGATTTCAGGCAACTCGTAGTTTTTTGGAGCTTGGCAGGCCCTTTGTATGAAAGTGATTCTCGCCAGTCTCTGCTTAGGGCTACATCAACAGCAAACAAACCCTAGAGATAGAACTTGAAACTGCTTTATTGTGTCAAGTTTCAAAGAGCTAGCACAAACCGTGTTTGATTTAGAGTTCCAAATACATGTATCCCTATAGGAGAAAACAGAGTGAAACCTCAAAATGAAACCGGTTACTGCCAACGAACGGTTTAACCTAGAAGAACGAAATTTGGCGAGCCAAGTGGGCTTGGTGTACTGATCATTACCTGAAAGTATCATCAAGATTGGGTGAAAAAGTGGTTGCTGAGATTTCAGGCAACTCGTAGTTTTTTGGAGCTTGGCAGGCCCTTTCCATGAAAGTGATTCTCGCCAGTCTCTGCTTAGGGCTACATCAACAGCAAACAAACCCTAGAGATTGAACTTGAAACTGCTTTATTGTGTCAAGTTTCAAAGAGCTAGCACAAAACCGTGTTTGATTTAGAGTTCCAAATACATGTATCCCTATAGGAGAAAACAGAGTGAAACCTCAAAATGAAACCGGTTACTGCCAACGAACGGTTTAACCTAGAAGAACGAAATTTGGCGAGCCAAGTGGGCTTGGTGTACTGATCATTACCTGAAAGTATCATCAGATTGGGTGAAAAAGTGGTTGCTGAGATTTCAGGCAACTCGTAGTTTTTTGGAGCTTGGCAGGCCCTTTCCATGAAAGTGATTCTCGCCAGTCTCTGCTTAGGGCTACATCAACAGCAAACAAACCATAGAGATAGAACTTGAAACTGCTTTATTGTGTCAAGTTTCAAAGAGCTAGCACAAACCGTGTTTGATTTAGAGTTCCAAATACATGTATCCCTATAGGAGAAAACAGAGTGAAACCTCAAAATGAAACCGGTTACTGCCAACGAACGGTTGAACCTAGAAGAACGAAATTTGGCCAGCCAAGTGGGCTTGGTGTACTGATCATTACCTGAAAGTATCATCAAGATTGGGTGAAAAAGTGGTTGCTGAGATTTCAGGCAACTCGTAGTTTTTTGGAGCTTGGCAGGCCCTTTGTATGAAAGTGATTCTCGCCAGTCTCTGCTTAGGGCTACATCAACAGCAAACAAACCATAGAGATAGAACTTGAAACTGCTTTATTGTGTCAAGTTTCAAAGAGCTAGCACAAACCGTGTTTGATTTAGAGTTCCAAATACATGTATCCCTATAGGAGAAAACAGAGTGAAACCTCAAAATGAAACCGGTTACTGCCAACGAACGGTTTAACCTAGAAGAACGAAATTTGGCGAGCCAAGTGGGCTTGGTGTACTGATCATTACCTGAAAGTATCATCAAGATTGGGTGAAAAAGTGGTTGCTGAGATTTCAGGCAACTCGTAGTTTTTTGGAGCTTGGCAGGCCCTTTCCATGAAAGTGATTCTCGCCAGTCTCTGCTTAGGGCTACATCAACAGCAAACAAACCCTAGAGATTGAACTTGAAACTGCTTTATTGTGTCAAGTTTCAAAGAGCTAGCACAAACCGTGTTTGATTTAGAGTTCCAAATACATGTATCCCTATAGGAGAAAACAGAGTGAAACCTCAAAATGAAACCGGTTACTGCCAACGAACGGTTTAACCTAGAAGAACGAAATTTGGCGAGCCAAGTGGGCTTGGTGTACTGATCATTACCTGAAAGTATCATCAAGATTGGGTGAAAAAGTGGTTGCTGAGATTTCCAGGCAACTCGTAGTTTTTTGGAGCTTGGCAGGCCCTTTCCATGAAAGTGATTCTCGCCAGTCTCTGCTTAGGGCTACATCAACAGCAAACAAACCATAGAGATAGAACTTGAAACTGCTTTATTGTGTCAAGTTTCAAAGAGCTAGCACAAACCGTGTTTGATTTAGAGTTCCAAATACATGTATCCCTATAGGAGAAAACAGAGTGAAACCTCAAAATGAAACCGGTTACTGCCAACGAACGGTTTAACCTAGAAGAACGAAATTTGGCCAGCCAAGTGGGCTTGGTGTACTGATCATTACCTGAAAGTATCATCAAGATTGGGTGAAAAAGTGGTTGCTGAGATTTCAGGCAACTCGTAGTTTTTTGGAGCTTGGCAGGCCCTTTCCATGAAAGTGATTCTCGCCAGTCTCTGCTTAGGGCTACATCAACAGCAAACAAACCATAGAGATAGAACTTGAAACTGCTTTATTGTGTCAAGTTTCAAAGAGCTAGCACAAACCGTGTTTGATTTAGAGTTCCAAATACATGTATCCCTATAGGAGAAAACAGAGTGAAACCTCAAAATGAAACCGGTTACTGCCAACGAACGGTTTAACCTAGAAGAACGAAATTTGGCGAGCCAAGTGGGCTTGGTGTACTGATCATTACCTGAAAGTATCATCAAGATTGGGTGAAAAAGTGGTTGCTGAGATTTCAGGCAACTCGTAGTTTTTTGGAGCTTGGCAGGCCCTTTCCATGAAAGTGATTCTCGCCAGTCTCTGCTTAGGGCTACATCAACAGCAAACAAACCATAGAGATAGAACTTGAAACTGCTTTATTGTGTCAAGTTTCAAAGAGCTAGCACAAACCGTGTTTGATTTAGAGTTCCAAATACATGTATCCCTATAGGAGAAAACAGAGTGAAACCTCAAAATGAAACCGGTTACTGCCAACGAACGGTTTAACCTAGAAGAACGAAATTTGGCGAGCCAAGTGGGCTTGGTGTACTGATCATTACCTGAAAGTATCATCAAGATTGGGTGAAAAAGTGGTTGCTGAGATTTCAGGCAACTCGTAGTTTTTTGGAGCTTGGCAGGCCCTTTCCATGAAAGTGATTCTCGCCAGTCTCTGCTTAGGGCTACATCAACAGCAAACAAACCATAGAGATAGAACTTGAAACTGCTTTATTGTGTCAAGTTTCAAAGAGCTAGCACAAACCGTGTTTGATTTAGAGTTCCAAATACATGTATCCCTATAGGAGAAAACAGAGTGAAACCTCAAAATGAAACCGGTTACTGCCAACGAACGGTTTAACCTAGAAGAACGAAATTTGGCGAGCCAAGTGGGCTTGGTGTACTGATCATTACCTGAAAGTATCATCAAGATTGGGTGAAAAAGTGGTTGCTGAGATTTCAGGCAACTCGTAGTTTTTTGGAGCTTGGCAGGCCCTTTCCATGAAAGTGATTCTCGCCAGTCTCTGCTTAGGGCTACATCAACAGCAAACAAACCATAGAGATAGAACTTGAAACTGCTTTATTGTGTCAAGTTTCAAAGAGCTAGCACAAACCGTGTTTGATTTAGAGTTCCAAATACATGTATCCCTATAGGAGAAAACAGAGTGAAACCACAAAATGAAACCGGTTACTGCCAACGAACGGTTTAACCTAGAAGAACGAAATTTGGAGAGCCAAGTGGGCTTGGTGTACTGATCATTACCTGAAAGTATCATCAAGATTGGGTGAAAAAGTGGTTGCTGAGATTTCAGGCAACTCGTAGTTTTTTGGAGCTTGGCAGGCCCTTTCCATGAAAGTGATTCTCGCCAGTCTCTGCTTAGGGCTACATCAACAGCAAACAAACCATAGAGATAGAACTTGAAACTGCTTTATTGTGTCAAGTTTCAAAGAGCTAGCACAAACCGTGTTTGATTTAGAGTTCCAAATACATGTATCCCTATAGGAGAAAACAGAGTGAAACCTCAAAATGAAACCGGTTACTGCCAACGAACGGTTTAACCTAGAAGAACGAAATTTGGCGAGCCAAGTGGGCTTGGTGTACTGATCATTACCTGAAAGTATCATCAAGATTGGGTGAAAAAGTGGTTGCTGAGATTTCAGGCAACTCGTAGTTTTTTGGAGCTTGGCAGGCCCTTTCCATGAAAGTGATTCTCGCCAGTCTCTGCTTAGGGCTACATCAACAGCAAACAAACCATAGAGATAGAACTTGAAACTGCTTTATTGTGTCAAGTTTCAAAGAGCTAGCACAAACCGTGTTTGATTTAGAGTTCCAAATACATGTATCCCTATAGGAGAAAACAAAGTGAAACCTCAAAATGAAACCGGTTACTGCCAACGAACGGTTTAACCTAGAAGAACGAAATTTGGCGAGCCAAGTGGGCTTGGTGTACTGATCATTACCTGAAAGTATCATCAAGATTGGGTGAAAAAGTGGTTGCTGAGATTTCAGGCAACTCGTAGTTTTTTGGAGCTTGGCAGGCCCTTTCCATGAAAGTGATTCTCGCCAGTCTCTGCTTAGGGCTACATCAACAGCAAACAAACCATAGAGATAGAACTTGAAACTGCTTTATTGTGTCAAGTTTCAAAGAGCTAGCACAAACCGTGTTTGATTTAGAGTTCCAAATACATGTATCCCTATAGGAGAAAACAGAGTGAAACCTCAAAATGAAACCGGTTACTGCCAACGAACGGTTTAACCTAGAAGAACGAAATTTGGCGAGCCAAGTGGGCTTGGTGTACTGATCATTACCTGAAAGTATCATCAAGATTGGGTGAAAAAGTGGTTGCTGAGATTTCAGGCAACTCGTAGTTTTTTGGAGCTTGGCAGGCCCTTTCCATGAAAGTGATTCTCGCCAGTCTCTGCTTAGGGCTACATCAACAGCAAACAAACCATAGAGATAGAACTTGAAACTGCTTTATTGTGTCAAGTTTCAAAGAGCTAGCACAAACCGTGTTTGATTTAGAGTTCCAAATACATGTATCCCTATAGGAGAAAACAGAGTGAAACCTCAAAATGAAACCGGTTACTGCCAACGAACGGTTTAACCTAGAAGAACGAAATTTGGCGAGCCAAGTGGGCTTGGTGTACTGATCATTACCTGAAAGTATCATCAAGATTGGGTGAAAAAGTGGTTGCTGAGATTTCAGGCAACTCGTAGTTTTTTGGAGCTTGGCAGGCCCTTTCCATGAAAGTGATTCTCCCCAGTCTCTGCTTAGGGCTACATCAACAGCAAACAAACCATAGAGATAGAACTTGAAACTGCTTTATTGTGTCAAGTTTCAAAGAGCTAGCACAAACCGTGTTTGATTTAGAGTTCCAAATACATGTATCCCTATAGGAGAAAACAGAGTGAAACCTCAAAATGAAACCGGTTACTGCCAACGAACGGTTTAACCTAGAAGAACGAAATTTGGCGAGCAAGTGGGCTTGGTGTACTGATCATTACCTGAAAGTATCATCAAGATTGGGTGAAAAAGTGGTTGCTGAGATTTCAGGCAACTCGTAGTTTTTTGGAGCTTGGCAGGCCCTTTCCATGAAAGTGATTCTCGCCAGTCTCTGCTTAGGGCTACATCAACATCAAACAAACCATAGAGATAGAACTTGAAACTGCTTTATTGTGTCAAGTTTCAAAGAGCTAGCACAAACCGTGTTTGATTTAGAGTTCCAAATACATGTATCCCTATAGGAGAAAACAGAGTGAAACCTCAAAATGAAACCGGTTACTGCCAACGAACGGTTTAACCTAGAAGAACGAAATTTGGCGAGCCAAGTGGGCTTGGTGTACTGATCATTACCTGAAAGTATCATCAAGATTGGGTGAAAAAGTGGTTGCTGAGATTTCAGGCAACTCGTAGTTTTTTGGAGCTTGGCAGGCCCTTTCCATGAAAGTGATTCTCGCCAGTCTCTGCTTAGGGCTACATCAACAGCAAACAAACCATAGAGATAGAACTTGAAACTGCTTTATTGTGTCAAGTTTCAAAGAGCTAGCACAAACCGTGTTTGATTTAGAGTTCCAAATACATGTATCCCTATAGGAGAAAACAGAGTGAAACCTCAAAATGAAACCGGTTACTGCCAACGAACGGTTAACCTAGAAGAACGACATTTGGCGAGCCAAGTGGGCTTGGTGTACTTATCATTACCTGAAAGTATCATCAAGATTGGGTGAAAAAGTGGTTGCTGAGATTTCAGGCAACTCGTAGTTTTTTGGAGCTTGGCAGGCCCTTTCCATGAAAGTGATTCTCCCCAGTCTCTGCTTAGGGCTACATCAACAGCAAACAAACCATAGAGATAGAACTTGAAACTGCTTTATTGTGTCAAGTTTCAAAGAGCTAGCACAAACCGTGTTTGATTTAGAGTTCCAAATACATGTATCCCTATAGGAGAAAACAGAGTGAAACCTCAAAATGAAACCGGTTACTGCCAACGAACGGTTTAACCTAGAAGAACGACATTTGGCGAGCCAAGTGGGCTTGGTGTACTGATCATTACCTGAAAGTATCATCAAGATTGGGTGAAAAAGTGGTTGCTGAGATTTCAGGCAACTCGTAGTTTTTTGGAGCTTGGCAGGCCCTTTCCATGAAAGTGATTCTCGCCAGTCTCTGCTTAGGGCTACATCAACAGCAAACAAACCATAGAGATAGAACTTGAAACTGCTTTATTGTGTCAAGTTTCAAAGAGCTAGCACAAACCGTGTTTGATTTAGAGTTCCAAATACATGTATCCCTATAGGAGAAAACAGAGTGAAACCTCAAAATGAAACCGGTTACTGCCAACGAATGGTTTAACCTAGAAGAACGAAATTTGGCGAGCCAAGTGGGCTTGGTGTACTGATCATTACCTGAAAGTATCATCAAGATTGGGTGAAAAAGTGGTTGCTGAGATTTCAGGCAACTCGTAGTTTTTTGGAGCTTGGCAGGCCCTTTCCATGAAAGTGATTCTCGCCAGTCTCTGCTTAGGGCTACATCAACAGCAAACAAACCATAGAGATAGAACTTGAAACTGCTTTATTGTGTCAAGTTTCAAAGAGCTAGCACAAACCGTGTTTGATTTAGAGTTCCAAATACATGTATCCCTATAGGAGAAAACAGAGTGAAACCTCAAAATGAAACCGGTTACTGCCAACGAACGGTTTAACCTAGAAGAACGAAATTTGGCGAGCCAAGTGGGCTTGGTGTACTGATCATTACCTGAAAGTATCATCAAGATTGGGTGAAAAAGTGGTTGCTGAGATTTCAGGCAACTCGTAGTTTTTTGGAGCTTGGCAGGCCCTTTCCATGAAAGTGATTCTCGCCAGTCTCTGCTTAGGGCTACATCAACAGCAAACAAACCATAGAGATAGAACTTGAAACTGCTTTATTGTGTCAAGTTTCAAAGAGCTAGCACAAACCGTGTTTGATTTAGAGTTCCAAATACATGTATCCCTATAGGAGAAAACAGAGTGAAACCTCAAAATGAAACCGGTTACTGCCAACGAACGCTTTAACCTAGAAGAATGAAATTTGGCGAGCCAAGTGGGCTTGGTGTACTTATCATTACCTGAAAGTATCATCAAGATTGGGTGAAAAAGTGGTTGCTGAGATTTCAGGCAACTCGTAGTTTTTTGGAGCTTGGCAGGCCCTTTCCATGAAAGTGATTCTCGCCAGTCTCTGCTTAGGGCTACATCAACAGCAAACAAACCCTAGAGATAGAACTTGAAACTGCTTTATTGTGTCAAGTTTCAAAGAGCTAGCACAAACCGTGTTTGATTTAGAGTTCCAAATACATGTATCCCTATAGGAGAAAACAGAGTGAAACCTCAAAATGAAACCGGTTACTGCCAACGAACGGTTTAACCTAGAAGAACGAAATTTGGCGAGCCAAGTGGGCTTGGTGTACTGATCATTACCTGAAAGTATCATCAAGATTGGGTGAAAAAGTGGTTGCTGAGATTTCAGGCAACTCGTAGTTTTTTGGAGCTTGGCAGGCCCTTTCCATGAAAGTGATTCTCCCCAGTCTCTGCTTAGGGCTACATCAACAGCAAACAAACCATAGAGATAGAACTTGAAACTGCTTTATTGTGTCAAGTTTCAAAGAGCTAGCACAAACCGTGTTTGATTTAGAGTTCCAAATACATGTATCCCTATAGGAGAAAACAGAGTGAAACCTCAAAATGAAACCGGTTACTGCCAACGAACGGTTTAACCTAGAAGAACGAAATTTGGCGAGCCAAGTGGGCTTGGTGTACTGATCATTACCTGAAAGTATCATCAAGATTGGGTGAAAAAGTGGTTGCTGAGATTTCAGGCAACTCGTAGTTTTTGGAGCTTGGCAGGCCCTTTCCATGAAAGTGATTCTCCCCAGTCTCTGCTTAGGGCTACATCAACAGCAAACAAACCATAGAGATAGAACTTGAAACTGCTTTATTGTGTCAAGTTTCAAAGAGCTAGCACAAACCGTGTTTGATTTAGAGTTCCAAATACATGTATCCCTATAGGAGAAAACAGAGTGAAACCTCAAAATGAAACCGGTTACTGCCAACGAACGGTTTAACCTAGAAGAACGAAATTTGGCGAGCCAAGTGGGCTTGGTGTACTGATCATTACCTGAAAGTATCATCAAGATTAAGTGAAAAAGTGGTTGCTGAGATTTCAGGCAACTCGTAGTTTTTTGGAGCTTGGCAGGCCCTTTCCATGAAAGTGATTCTCGCCAGTCTCTGCTTAGGGCTACATCAACAGCAAACAAACCGTAGAGATAGAACTTGAAACTGCTTTATTGTGTCAAGTTTCAAAGAGCTAGCACAAACCGTGTTTGATTTAGAGTTCCAAATACATGTATCCCTATAGGAGAAAACAGAGTGAAACCTCAAAATGAAACCGGTTACTGCCAACGAACGGTTTAACCTAGAAGAACGAAATTTGGCGAGCCAAGTGGGCTTGGTGTACTGATCATTACCTGAATGTATCATCAAGATTGGGTGAAAAAGTGGTTGCTGAGATTTCAGGCAACTCGTAGTTTTTTGGAGCTTGGCAGGCCCTTTCCATGAAAGTGATTCTCGCCAGTCTCTGCTTAGGGCTACATCAACAGCAAACAAACCATAGAGATAGAACTTGAAACTGCTTTATTGTGTCAAGTTTCAAAGAGCTAGCACAAACCGTGTTTGATTTAGAGTTCCAAATACATGTATCCCTATAGGAGAAAACAGAGTGAAACCTCAAAATGAAACCGGTTACTGCCAACGAACGGTTTAACCTAGAAGAACGAAATTTGGCGAGCCAAGTGGGCTTGGTGTACTGATCATTACCTGAAAGTATCATCAAGATTGGGTGAAAAAGTGGTTGCTGAGATTTCAGGCAACTCGTAGTTTTTTGGAGCTTGGCAGGCCCTTTTCCATGAAAGTGATTCTCGCCAGTCTCTGCTTAGGGCTACATCAACAGCAAACAAACCGTAGAGATAGAACTTGAAACTGCTTTATTGTGTCAAGTTTCAAAGAGCTAGCACAAACCGTGTTTGATTTAGAGTTCCAAATACATGTATCCCTATAGGAGAAAACAGAGTGAAACCTCAAAATGAAACCGGTTACTGCCAACGAACGGTTTAACCTAGAAGAACGACATTTGGCGAGCCAAGTGGGCTTGGTGTACTGATCATTACCTGAAAGTATCATCAAGATTGGGTGAAAAAGTGGTTGCTGAGATTTCAGGCAACTCGTCGTTTTTTGGAGCTTGGCAGGCCCTTCCCATGAAAGTGATTCTCGCCAGTCTCTGCTTAGGGCTACATCAACAGCAAACAAACCATAGAGATAGAACTTGAAACTGCTTTATTGTGTCAAGTTTCAAAGAGCTAGCACAAACCGTGTTTGATTTAGAGTTCCAAATACATGTATCCCTATAGGAGAAAACAGAGTGAAACCTCAAAATGAAACCGGTTACTGCCAACGAACGGTTTAACCTAGAAGAACGAAATTTGGCGAGCCAAGTGGGCTTGGTGTACTGATCATTACCTGAAAGTATCATCAAGATTGGGTGAAAAAGTGGTTGCTGAGATTTCAGGCAACTCGTAGTTTTTTGGAGCTTGGCAGGCCCTTTCCATGAAAGTGATTCTCGCCAGTCTCTGCTTAGGGCTACATCAACAGCAAACAAACCATAGAGATAGAACTTGAAACTGCTTTATTGTGTCAAGTTTCAAAGAGCTAGCACAAACCGTGTTTGATTTAGAGTTCCAAATACGTGTATCCCTATAGGAGAAAACAGAGTGAAACCTCAAAATGAAACCGGTTACTGCCAACGAACGGTTTAACCTAGAAGAACGAAATTTGGCGAGCCAAGTGGGCTTGGTGTACTGATCATTACCTGAAAGTATCATCAAGATTGGGTGAAAAAGTGGTTGCTGAGATTTCAGGCAACTCGTAGTTTTTTGGAGCTTGGCAGGCCCTTTCCATGAAAGTGATTCTCGCCAGTCTCTGCTTAGGGCTACATCAACAGCAAACAAACCATAGAGATAGAACTTGAAACTGCTTTATTGTGTCAAGTTTCAAAGAGCTAGCACAAACCGTGTTTGATTTAGAGTTCCAAATACATGTATCCCTATAGGAGAAAACAGAGTGAAACCTCAAAATGAAACCGGTTACTGCCAACGAACGGTTTAACCTAGAAGAACGAAATTTGGCGAGCCAAGTGGGCTTGGTGTACTGATCATTACCTGAAAGTATCATCAAGATTGGGTGAAAAAGTGGTTGCTGAGATTTCAGGCAACTCGTAGTTTTTTGGAGCTTGGCAGGCCCTTTCCATGAAAGTGATTCTCGCCAGTCTCTGCTTAGGGCTACATCAACAGCAAACAAACCGTAGAGATAGAACTTGAAACTGCTTTATTGTGTCAAGTTTCAAAGAGCTAGCACAAACCGTGTTTGATTTAGAGTTCCAAATACATGTATCCCTATAGGAGAAAAACAGAGTGAAACCTCAAAATGAAACCGGTTACTGCCAACGAACGGTTTAACCTAGAAGAACGACATTTGGCGAGCCAAGTGGGCTTGGTGTACTGATCATTACCTGAAAGTATCATCAAGATTGGGTGAAAAAGTGGTTGCTGAGATTTCAGGCAACTCGTCGTTTTTTGGAGCTTGGCAGGCCCTTTCCATGAAAGTGATTCTCGCCAGTCTCTGCTTAGGGCTACATCAACAGCAAACAAACCATAGAGATAGAACTTGAAACTGCTTTATTGTGTCAAGTTTCAAAGAGCTAGCACAAACCGTGTTTGATTTAGAGTTCCAAATACATGTATCCCTATAGGAGAAAACAGAGTGAAACCTCAAAATGAAACCGGTTACTGCCAACGAACGGTTTAACCTAGAAGAACGAAATTTGGCGAGCCAAGTGGGCTTGGTGTACTGATCATTACCTGAAAGTATCATCAAGATTGGGTGAAAAAGTGGTTGCTGAGATTTCAGGCAACTCGTAGTTTTTTGGAGCTTGGCAGGCCCTTTCCATGAAAGTGATTCTCGCCAGTCTCTGCTTAGGGCTACATCAACAGCAAACAAACCATAGAGATAGAACTTGAAACTGCTTTATTGTGTCAAGTTTCAAAGAGCTAGCACAAACCGTGTTTGATTTAGAGTTCCAAATACGTGTATCCCTATAGGAGAAAACAGAGTGAAACCTCAAAATGAAACCGGTTACTGCCAACGAACGGTTTAACCTAGAAGAACGAAATTTGGCGAGCCAAGTGGGCTTGGTGTACTGATCATTACCTGAAAGTATCATCAAGATTGGGTGAAAAAGTGGTTGCTGAGATTTCAGGCAACTCGTAGTTTTTTGGAGCTTGCAGGCCCTTTCCATGAAAGTGATTCTCGCCAGTCTCTGCTTAGGGCTACATCAACAGCAAACAAACCATAGAGATAGAACTTGAAACTGCTTTATTGTGTCAAGTTTCAAAGAGCTAGCACAAACCGTGTTTGATTTAGAGTTCCAAATACATGTATCCCTATAGGAGAAAACAGAGTGAAACCTCAAAATGAAACCGGTTACTGCCAACGAACGGTTTAACCTAGAAGAACGAAATTTGGCGAGCCAAGTGGGCTTGGTGTACTGATCATTACCTGAAAGTATCATCAAGATTGGGTGAAAAAGTGGTTGCTGAGATATCAGGAAACTCGTAGTTTTTTGGAGCTTGGCAGGCCCTTTCCATGAAAGATGATTCTCGCCAGTCTCTGCTTAGGGCTACATCAACAGCAAACAAACCATAGAGATAGAACTTGAAACTGCTTTATTGTGTCAAGTTTCAAAGAGCTAGCACAAACCGTGTTTGATTTAGAGTTCCAAATACATGTATCCCTATAGGAGAAAACAGAGTGAAACCTCAAAATGAAACCGGTTACTGCCAACGAACGGTTTAACCTAGAAGAACGAAATTTGGCGAGCCAAGTGGGCTTGGTGTACTGATCATTACCTGAAAGTATCATCAAGATTGGGTGAAAAAGTGGTTGCTGAGATTTCAGGCAACTCGTAGTTTTTTGGAGCTTGGCAGGCCCTTTCCATGAAAGTGATTCTCGCCAGTCTCTGCTTAGGGCTACATCAACAGCAAACAAACCCTAGAGATAGAACGTGAAACTGCTTTATTGTGTCAAGTTTCAAAGAGCTAGCACAAACCGTGTTTGATTAGAGTTCCCAAATACATGTATCCCTATAGGAGAAAACAGAGTGAAACCTCAAAATGAAACCGGTTACTGCCAACGAACGGTTTAACCTAGAAGAACGAATTGGCGAGCCAAGTGGGCTTGGTGTACTGATCATTACCTGAAAGTATCATCAAGATTGGGTGAAAAAGTGGTTGCTGAGATTTCAGGCAACTCGTAGTTTTTTGGAGCTTGGCAGGCCCTTTCCATGAAAGTGATTCTCGCCAGTCTCTGCTTAGGGCTACATCAACAGCAAACAAACCATAGAGATAGAACTTGAAACTGCTTTATTGTGTCAAGTTTCAAAGAGCTAGCACAAACCGTGTTTGATTTAGAGTTCCAAATACATGTATCCCCTATAGGAGAAAACAGAGTGAAACCTCAAAATGAAACCGGTTACTGCCAACGAACGGTTTAACCTAGAAGAATGAAATTTGGCCAGCCAAGTGGGCTTGGTGTACTGATCATTACCTGTAAGTATCATCAAGATTGGGTGAAAAAGTGGTTGCTGAGATTTCAGGCAACTCGTAGTTTTTTGGAGCTTGGCAGGCCCTTTCCATGAAAGTGATTCTCGCCAGTCTCTGCTTAGGGCTACATCAACAGCAAACAAACCATAGAGATAGAACTTGAAAACTGCTTTATTGTGTCAAGTTTCAAAGAGCTAGCACAAACCGTGTTTGATTTAGAGTTCCAAATACATGTATCCCTATAGGAGAAACAGAGTGAAACCTCAAAATGAAACCGGTTACTGCCAACGAACGGTTTAACCTAGAAGAACGAAATTTGGCGAGCCAAGTGGGCTTGGTGTACTGATCATTACCTGAAAGTATCATCAAGATTGGGTGAAAAAGTGGTTGCTGAGATTTCAGGCAACTCGTAGTTTTTTGGAGCTTGGCAGGCCCTTTCCATGAAAGTGATTCTCGCCAGTCTCTGCTTAGGGCTACATCAACATCAAACAAACCATAGAGATAGAACTTGAAACTGCTTTATTGTGTCAAGTTTCAAAGAGCTAGCACAAACCGTGTTTGATTTAGAGTTCCAAATACATGTATCCCTATAGGAGAAAACAGAGTGAAACCTCAAAATGAAACCGGTTACTGCCAACGAACGGTTTAACCTAGAAGAACGAAATTTGGCGAGCCAAGTGGGCTTGGTGTACTGATCATTACCTGAAAGTATCATCAAGATTGGGTGAAAAAGTGGTTGCTGAGATTTCAGGCAACTCGTAGTTTTTTGGAGCTTGGCAGGCCCTTTCCATGAAAGTGATTCTCGCCAGTCTCTGCTTAGGGCTACATCAACAGCAAACAAACCATAGAGATAGAACTTGAAACTGCTTATTGTGTCAAGTTTCAAAGAGCTAGCACAAACCGTGTTTGATTTAGAGTTCCAAATACATGTATCCCTATAGGAGAAAACAGAGTGAAACCTCAAAATGAAACCGGTTACTGCCAACGAACGGTTTAACCTAGAAGAACGAAATTTGGCCAGCCAAGTGGGCTTGGTGTACTGATCATTACCTGTAAGTATCATCAAGATTGGGTGAAAAAGTGGTTGCTGAGATTTCAGGCAACTCGTAGTTTTTTGGAGCTTGCCAGGCCCTTTCCATGAAAGTGATTCTCGCCAGTCTCTGCTTAGGGCTACATCAACAGCAAACAAACCATAGAGATAGAACTTGAAACTGCTTTATTGTGTCAAGTTTCAAAGAGCTAGCACAAACCGTGTTTGATTTAGAGTTCCAAATACATGTATCCCTATAGGAGAAAACAGAGTGAAACCTCAAAATGAAACCGGTTACTGCCAACGAACGGTTTAACCTAGAAGAACGAAATTTGGCGAGCCAAGTGGGCTTGGTGTACTGATCATTACCTGAAAGTATCATCAAGATTGGGTGAAAAAGTGGTTGCTGAGATTTCAGGCAACTCGTAGTTTTTTGGAGCTTGGCAGGCCCTTTCCATGAAAGTGATTCTCGCCAGTCTCTGCTTAGGGCTACATCAACATCAAACAAACCATAGAGATAGAACTTGAAACTGCTTTATTGTGTCAAGTTTCAAAGAGCTAGCACAAACCGTGTTTGATTTAGAGTTCCAAATACATGTATCCCTATAGGAGAAAACAGAGTGAAACCTCAAAATGAAACCGGTTACTGCCAACGAACGGTTAACCTAGAAGAACGAAATTTGGCGAGCCAAGTGGGCTTGGTGTACTGATCATTACCTGAAAGTATCATCAAGATTGGGTGAAAAAGTGGTTGCTGAGATTTCAGGCAACTCGTAGTTTTTTGGAGCTTGGCAGGCCCTTTCCATGAAAGTGATTCT